>NC_012877.2:12689905-12801682 GCF_000003195.3 Sorghum bicolor
CACTACAAGGGCGGCTGGCTATTTGGTTGGCTGCCCACCCACTGTAAGGGCGGTTCAAATGTTAACCGCCCCTACCGTGTGGGGATGGGCGCTCTGTTAGTAAGTTTTTCACGTAGTGGAAGTTGGAAGGTGAGTAGTTTACTTCACTTGTGTCATAGAGGCAATTATAATTATGATCTAAGTAGGAGAGACCAACTACAGTGACCGCTCCAATCTCATTATTTATTGTGGTTTCTTCATCTCTACCAAATCGGTACTTTTACTTCAGACAAGTCTGGGTAGTTCACATCTGTCCTCCTCCACTCTTGTATCAGCAGCTCCATGGATTTGCCACTGGCTTATATAGAGCATAGAGGAAGCTTCTGCCCAGCATTCCTCGCAGCCTCTACTGCAGTCATCAGTCATTCATTCATCCCCCACAATCCACAATCATCTAAATAAAGGCTAGCGAATCGAATTAAACAAAGCTGACGAGCATGGTGCCACCGCCGGTGAAGGTATTCGGGCACCCGTTGTCGACGAATGTGGCGCGGGTGTTGGTGTGCCTAGAGGAGGTCGGCGCTGAGTATGAGCTGGTGACCATCGACTTCCTCGCCGGCGAGCACAGAGTTCCTGATCACGTTGCGCGGAATGTAAATTACCCGATTCCCTAATCTTCCTCTAAAACCAGCATACTTCTTTTACTGTATCCAGAGTGTTAGTTTACTTACTCAGTATTAGTAGTGGAAATACAGGATAATAATAATTACTGTAATACAGTATAGTCTAAACAGGATGATAATAATAATAATTACTGTACGACGTACATAATTACGAGAACGTACGTTTTCCTGCAGCCGTTTGGGAAGATCCCTGCCCTGCAAGATGGCGACCTTATCCTGTTTGGTAAGTTATTAGCAAGCATCATCAAGCGGTTGCCTGTAGATCGATGCTTGGAACTCTGCAGTTTTCACCGATGAGACGATGATCCATGAACTCGTCACTCGTGAGTTTTCAGAATCGCGCGCAATTGCCAAGTACATCCTCCGCAAGTTCAAGTCAAGCGAGGTGGATCTCCTGCGGGAGGAGGACATGGCGGCGGCGGCCATGGTCGACATATGGGCTGAGGTCGAGGCGCAGCAGTACTACCCTGCGCTCTCGCCCGTAGTGTTCGAGTGCATCATCTTCCCCGTCATGCGCGGCACCATTGCCGACCATGAGGTCGTGGACGAGAGCCTGGACAAGCTGAGGAAGCTGCTGGAGGTGTACGAGGCGCGGCTGTCGGAGCACCGGTATCTCGCCGGCGATTTCTTCAGCTTCGCGGACCTCAACCATTTCCCGTTCACCTTCTACTTCATGGCCACGCCGTACGCGTCCGTGTTCGACGCGTACCCTCGCGTGAAGGCGTGGTGGCAGAGCATCATGTCGAGACCGTCCATCAAGAAGATCGCTGCAAATATGCCGACCAAGTTTTAGGTCGGTTTCGCATCTGTTGATCTTGAAATAAATCAATTATGCTTCGTGTACGTGGATCTGAGAGTACTGTGGCCTTCTTCTTCAGTACGTATATTTAGTATTTACCGTGGCTGGCCTCGTAAATCTTTTGTCGAATCTGTACACTATCTTCTTGTGTCAACAAATTAAACTAGCAGTTCATAGATATATCAGCTTTTGGAGCACGAAAAGCATGATCTCGCGTCTACTTGGCGAATACGCTCCATGGAATGTGGCCGGGGGCTGGTGACATCTCGTCCTAGCTGTGGTGATTGCCTCCCCTGCTCATCTCTCCTTCTTGTCTCATTCTTCCCTATGCTCTGTTGGTTCTCTTTGATCTCCTTTTTGGCTCATGGCTCTTTCTAGGCTTGACTTCTCCCTGGATATACGTCTGGTACTCATGACCGCCGCTGCTTGTGCCTTCACTGGTGGTGCTGCTTGCCCACGAGTGGCCAGCCAAAGCCATTATTTAATACATGACCAACCAAGAAACCAGACAAACTAGCCATGACTGGCCATAGGCCAGCAGTGGCCGATAGAGCACTCGGTGGTTTGTGTGGAAATACATGTCACTACAGGAGACTCGATTACTCCGGTGGATGTTGAATTTTTCGATGTGTTTTTCTCGGTATAAGAAAACATTGATAATTAAAGTGTGAGTTTCAAAAATACCGACAGACGTATCAACATACTCACAGAAAAATGGTGTACATTATCTGTGCGTGTGATTACATACAAAAAATACATATTATTCTGTCGGTTTTTGCTAACCTCACAAAAAAAACATTGTGCACACACAGAAAAATTTATTATTGTGTCGGGTTGTTTGTTACACAGAGATTAAATTTACGAACCCACCGAAAAATTAAGTCTTGCGCATAGATCTTGCTTTGGCACTATTTTTTGGCTTTGGCGCCTAGCTTTTGGTATTGGCGTGGTTTGGAATAGATAAGATAGTAAAAATATTAAAAAAAAAACATAAAACCCCCTAAACCTGTCCTCCAAGACGTGGCCACCTTATCCTCTCCTGGCGTGACTCCCTGCCGTCGCTCGCCAAAATCCTATCGCTCAGGTCCGCCGCCAGCTCCCTCTCGTGACTCCGCCACAGCTCGTGGCTGGTCTGCCGCCCGCCGCCCTAGGTACACCGCTGCCCACTACCCCTAGATCTGCCTGTCGCTGCACCAAGGAGCTTCGCTGCTAGTTCAACTTCTTTCTCCACCATGAATCCTGTCGGCGGCCATAGCCCCTCCAGTGCATGGCCCCAAGCATGGGGTGGCCCTCCAGGCGTGGCCTTTGACCCACCGCCACCATCATCTCCCCATTGATCTCCACCGCCCGTTTCTTTAGTTGAAGTATGCTTCTCTCAAGATTTGGCCACCGGTGTTGTCTCCTTGAAATCTGAATAGATTTTCAGGTTTTGTGTTTCTCCCTAAAATGTATATAGTATACTTCCTTTCTCTATGTGTGTTTATGCGTATATTGAAGTTAAACATGTTTCCTTGTCTTTAGAGTATCTATGATTCTTATTGATATTGTAATGACATACATGTTCAGTACCTATAGACAACATAATAGTCATAGTGGCCTCGATGATAGCATGAAAATATTGTGCCGAAAATTCTTATTTTGTGTCCCTAATGTACTGCAGTGGAGATTTTGGAAATTTTTGGCTAACACAGGACTAAAGGTTCCTATTGGAGGTGGTGTGTACTTTAAAGATAGTGAAGAATTCTTGAGACCTGTGATTGAAACTCAAGGTACACTTCTTTATTCATTGGATCTATTTGCAATATGATGATGTTGTTATTTTATATTTTATTTGTGTGCCCACTTGCCTAAGTTTGGAATGCTTTCCTTGCACCAAAAATAGTTGAACTTCCTTTGTTGTGATATCTAATATATTAATATTTGAAACAGACATAGTTAACGTATCAAACCGATAATGTATGTATAATGGTTGGCAACAGGGCAAAGCTCCCTCAAATGAATGGATTGATGGAACCACAGAATTCTTGAATAGTGCATTTTCAATTCCTTCTATAGTTGAAAATGATACCATTAAGTGTCTTGTGCACAATGTCGGAACTACTTTAGACACAAAAGATATACTGTAGATATGCGTTTGTGTAGGTATGGTTTTAAGGAAGGCTATGAAACTTGGACTGAGCATGGTGAGGAGCCGATTTAAGATGATGGATATGATGATGTGGGCAATAGAGAGGGCGCTGATGAAGTTGATCAGATGGATCAAATGTTGCTTGACCTTTTTGGTCCCCATCCATCTCTACTAGATGCTGTACCAACAACATATGCTAAAGCTTTCTATAGGATGGTTGCTAGTGAAGATGAGTTGGTGCATGATAGAACCACACACTCACACTTGTCTGTTGTAGCTCGCTTGTTTGTTGTGAAGTCATGATACAACATGTCTGTCGTAGAATATGATGATATACTAGGCATAGTAATGAACTCCTTCCTACTGACTCATTACCTAATGACTTCTACCAATCTAGCAAATTATTAGGGGGTCTTGGTATGCAATATATCAACATTGATGTTTGCTATAACAATTACATGCTATTCTACGAACATAACAAGGACAAAGATAAATGTGATTTTTGTGGTTCTAATCGGTATGTGGAAGGGCGAATAGAGGTTGCACGCAAAGTTTTGCGCTATCTTCTAATCATAGATAGGCTACAAAGGCTATATCTACACGGGGAGATAGCCAAGTTTATGAGATCATATAGCCCCACAACATGTGGTAAGATGGTGCACCCTTGTGACGGAGAGGCTTGGCAATGATTTAATGTGGACTTTCCAGAATTTGCAAGCGGAAAAAGAAATGTTCGCGTTGCAGTAGCAATGCATGGTTTCTAACCATTTGATGTGAAGGTTGTGTCTTATTCATGTTGGCCAGTCTTTGTGACCCCACTGAACCTACCTCCTGGCACACTCTTAAGGTCTGAGTATATTTTCCTTGCACTTGATGTTCCTGGGCCAGAGCATCCTGGTAGAAAATTGAATGTTTTAATACAGCCCTTAGTTGACGAATTTCAAGAACTGTGGAAGAGGGTCACAACATGGGATTCTTCATTGAAGGATGAGTTTACAATGAGAGGAATCTAACTTTGGTCAGTACATGACTTTATGGCATATGGGGACTTTTCTGGCTGGAGCACCCATGGTAGGTTGTCATGCCCATATGGGTGTGGTTGTCAAGGATTCCTACTCCATAATGGTCATAAGGGTTGCTGGTTTGATACCCATAGGCGTTTCTTGCCTGAAGATCATCCATTTAGAAATGAAGCTAATGCTTTTCGCAAGAACACCAAGGTGTTTGATGAGGCACCTAGGTACTTAACAGGGAATGTTGACATTTACTACCATCATTACTAAAAAATAGAGATAAACCCTACTCCTAGTAACAACACCAGAAATGCACGATACTTAATTAACTTGTCAAATAGCAACTAACCACTAAAACATTTCTAAACACAAAGTAGGTTGTCATCCCTAATTATATTGCTAGGAATTTAATATAGATTCACATGTTCTACTATAAAGTAAAGACAGAGAATAACAATTATGAATATAATTATAAACTAAATGGGTTCTGCAAGCGGACAGATAATTATACCGTTGTAGCATTTTACCTAGGGAAGTATCCATGTTGTTGATTTATATTTATACCACTGAGAAGGCTAAGTGTTAAACTATATCTATTATATTGATAAGAAACTATATAGGATGAATAAATGATATTACCCAAGTCGTATCATCTACTTCATAACAGGTAGAGGTCACAAGATAAATAATAATGGTAGCATAATCATCAAGTATCATAATTAAGGATAATCATCAGAGCATCTACTAGTCATAATCATAGTTAGCCAATGGATGAGCTAGGGAGTTTGTTGACACCGTTTTTAGACACGTATCTTTGGGCACATATCTAGGAGTTAATGAAATACAGATCGGCAGGCGAAAGAATGGTGACTGGTTGTCAACGGAGTTGCCGATGGGAATTGATGACTAAAGAGTAGAATGCGGCTAAGTCCTGGGAAGGTAATTGATCTATGCCGATGACTGATACTGATGGTTGCCGATGCCGATGCAAGGTGGTTTGCCAATTGCCGATGATAACAGGAGGCGCAGGAATTGCTGATAGGATGGTGGTGGTGTGCCGATCATCTATGGTAGATAGGTTAATGTTTTCCATAGTTATTAGAGTTCGTTTTGTATACGGATTCCGTTCAATTTGGAATTAGAATCCTAGTCGTGTCTGGTTGTAATTCTTTTTGGGCAGGGTATAAATATAAACCCTGTCACAATGTAATGAATAATATATACACAATCAATCAAATACAAATCTTTACATCTATTTCAGCATCTACTTTTTTGACGACTTCGTCAACTTGAGTATTTTCCTTTTACTATGAGTTCTTAGGAATTCCTCGAGTCAACCTCGACGAGTTCTCGAGTTCCGCGTGAATACCTCTTGGCCGTGACATCCGGGCGCATCGCTGTTGTCAGGACTAAAGTATTCGAGTTATCACCTTTGTCGATTGTAAGGTCAAATCGGCTGGCACGCCTTAACATCAAATCGGGTATTAGCCCTTTGTGTTTGCAGATCTGTTTTTGCATCAACACATCTTTTGGCACGCCTGGTGGGACCGAGATTCAACGTCAAGATCAACATGTCTAACACTAAATTCGACTTGGAGAACGTTATCCCCGTGACGGAAGCCAATCTCAAAGATGAGCAGAAGCAAGCTATGGCAAAAGTTATGGAGGAATACAAGCAGCTATGTTTGAAATCCTTCAGCGTCAACAGGAGCGGCGAGGTGACCCAGAAGGAAGCATTGCCGATGCCTCGGCAAATCACTTTTGAAGCTAATCCTAGTAAACTACAAGAGATGGTTGACAATGCTATCAATCGTGCTCTAATCAATCAATCCAGTGTACTGTCCAATACAGTTTTCAATGCTGTGGCCAAAACTTTTAAGGAAGGACAGGTACCACTAGCTTATGTGGGCCCAGCCTATCATCAGCCAGGATCATCATCGGTAACGGCTCCATCGGCTGCTCCAGCCGTTGCGGGTATAGAAGTTACTTCTCCTCCAAGTACACTAGGGGTAACTAATGGACAATCCACACCGATGAGAACTAACCCAGCAACAACAAAAGGGCAAATTCAACTTACTACAGATCTATTGGCATCAGCGATGTCAGGGTCTGTGTTTAAAAGTTCTCAAGTTCCTCCCAACTGGTGGGGATATGGTATGCCCCCGGACTTTGGTGCAAATAGTTCTGGCACATCTCAAGTGGCTGACACGACAGGCAAGGCTTCTATGGCATCAGCACCACTAGCATCGCTGATGACTCAGAATCCTCATTATTCCACAACTACCACTACAAGACCCTTTACTGGGAATTCTCAAATACCAACATTCTAGATGCCTAACGCATCGGCAGATCCAATGCCGATGTATCAAAGGTTTATGACACAACCAGGGTATGTCAATTCAGTCATGGTGCCCAATTACCAGTCATCGGCAGGACCTACGCTGATGAACGTTAACAATGGATGGACAGGGCAGTATGTCTTCCCACAAATGCCCCAGTAGAATCATCAGGCTATGGGATTTCAGCAGGGACCAATGCAACCTGGATTTCAGAATCAAGGTTTGATCAACCAGCCGATGAATCTTGGTCAGAAAGTTGATGGTCAATAGGCGGTGGCTAATCCCATGTTCCCTGGAGATCGTGCACTGCAGAGACACGTGGAAGTTTATCAGTAGGTGCCAGATCCACAACCCTCCCATTGGCAGGATGCAAATGCTTATTGGGCCGATAAAATAGCTGAGGTGATGAGAGATCAATTTGGGATAAAACCCAAAGTCAACACTTACTCTTATCGGACACCGTATCCTCCTGCATACGACTTAATTCTGCTTCCAAATCGGTACAAGGTGCCGGATTTCACTAAATTCTCTGGGCAGGATGACACGTCAACCATGGAGCATGTTAACAGGTTCATCATCTAGTGTGGGGAAGCTGCTAACAGAGATGAGTTAAGGGTTCGTTTATTCTCGTCATCTTTATCTAGATCGGCCTTTACCTGGTTTATTTCATTACCTCCAAACTCAGTGATCACTTGGGCTGATCTAGAAAAGCAGTTCCATAAATACTTCTTTTCTGGAGTTTGTGAGAAGAAGATTACTGATTTAGTCAGGCTAAGGCAACGCAATGATGAATCGGTTGAAAGTTTTGTGCGAAGGTTGCGAGATGTTAAGAATAAATGCTATAGTCTAGTTCTGGATGATCGGCAGCTAGCCGATTTGGCTTTCCAAGGATTGTTGCCACACATTAAAGACAAGTATGCTTCTCAAGAGGTTGAAAGTCTTAGTCATTTAGTGCAGAGGATTTCTGATCAAGATATCAAAGCTTTTGAACCTAAGAGAGCATGGAACAAAAAGGTGTCATTTGTTGATGAGGCAACAAGCTCAGATTTTGATGAGGAACCAGTCATTGGCTTGGCAGAGTGGGTAAAAAGTAAAAAGCCGATGTCTTGCCCTTTTGGGCATAAGGAGCTAGAAAAGTTTGCATTTGACATCACAAAAGCCAATAGGATATTTGATTTTCTTCTTCAGGAGGGGCAAATTAAATTATCGCCTAACCATGTGATTCCATCGGTAGAAGAATTAAAGAAGATTAAGTATTGCAAGTGGCATAATGCAACATCTCATAGTACAAATGAGTGCAAAGTGTTCAGGCAACAGCTGCAATCAGCCATAGAGTATGGGAGAATTAAGTTCGATTGCTCCAAAGCTCAAAAGACGATGAAAATCGACCAACATCCTTTCCCCACAAATATGTTGGATGCTAAGGGAAAGACCAAAGTCTTGACATCAGAAGCCGCTGAAAGAAACGCATCGGTAGATCCTCAGCACCAGATTACTACCAATGATGCCAAGGGCAAGGGCTTGATCCAGGAAGGTACCAGCTCAGGAAGGCCTCCTCGATCTGGTATTGTTATTACTCATAGAAGATATCGGGAAACCTGGTAGCAGCGTGAGGGTCGGTATCGTCGCCAACAGGAAGATCGTCGTCGGGAAGAAGAAAGACGCCGGCAAGAATGGAATCGGCATAGAGATCACTGGAATTGCCCATTCTTCATCCACTGTTGGGAGCAAAACATCAAACTACCGACTGTTAGAGGCTGTCCTGAGTGCAATGGTTATAATCGGCATGATAGGCCAAACCGGCAATATCAAGATGATAATCAACGTTTTGGTGGGCCGATTAGAGAGAGAACATCAGTTCACGATTGGCTAGGGGCAGACTCAGTGTGCATGACAGGCTTGGTGAACGTATCAGCTATTTTCCCAGAAACCAAGAGGAACTTGAGGAGATGGCGGATGCACGAGTTCTCGATGAGTTCATTTTTTGTAGGGATGCTAATACTTATCGGGTGGAATCAAGGGAAAGCCATCGTCAATCGGCGAAGCAACCACAACTTCCACCATGGTGTCCAGAAGGGTTGACAAGGACACAGAAGAGGAGGTTGCAGCGAGAATGACAATAAGAACTGAGTAGGGGAGAAAATTCTACTAAGTCTGGAGATCGGCAACTGTCAGACCCTAAAGGGAAAGGCCCATCGGCAGACGTTAATAAGGTGTTTATGTTGCCGATGGAATTCCTTGCACCTTTCAGCGATGATGAGGAGGTAGGTTTCCCCGATCAGATAGCTCAGCTGGCTCTGGATCCAATGACAGCTATCTTTGAAAAGCCCGCCGATGATGAAAGGTAGCACCTTAAAGCTCTATTTGTCAAAGGTAGGATTGATGGGCAGCCGATGACCAAGATACTTGTTGATGGTGGGGCTGCTATCAATATTATGTCGTATACAGTCTATCGGAAGCTTGGAAAAGGAGATCAAGATTTGACCAAAACCGATATGATGCTAAAGGATTTTAAAGGAAATGTGTCTCCAGTCAAGGGGGATATATTTGTTGATTTAACCATCGGCAGCAAAACCTTACCGACAACTTTCTTTGTCATTAGTGGAAAAGGTGCTTATAATTTACTTCTAGGGAGAGATTGGATCCATGCCAATTGTTGCATCCCATCTACAATGCACCAATGCTTGGTACAGTGGGTAGGAGACAAGATTGAGATTGTCCCAGGAGATTTTTCATATGTCATTGCATCGATAGAGATGGATACCTACGAGAGGACCAAATGCATTTCAGGAGAAGTTTGGGAAAAGGATTTTCTCAAAGTTGCCGATTATGAGATTCCACCGATCCAAGCAGTCGGTTCTGATGAAGAGTTTTAATGGATAGGTTCACCGATGATGGAAAACTAGGCCAGGGATTTACATCGGCCGATGATTTAGTAGAAGTAGATATAGGTAATGGTGATAGGCCAAGGCCTACTTTTATTAGTGCCAAGTTAGATTCTGAGTGTAAGCAACAATTAACCGATTTTTTGAAGGAATATAAAGATTGCTTTGCTTGGGATTATACCGAGATGTCTGGCTTAGACCGATCGATTGTTGAACATCGGTTGCCTATCAAGTCTAGATTTCAGCCGCATCAGCAACCAGCACGCCGATTCAATCCTAATATTCTTCCTAATATCAAGGCCAAAATAACTAAACTTATTGAAGCTAAATTTATTCGGCAATGTCGGTATGCTGAATGGATTTCCAATGTTGTTCCCGTTTATAAGAAGAACAGGAAACTTCATGTCTGTATTGATTTTAGGAATCTCAACAAGGCTATGCCAATGGATGGTTATCCAATGCCGGTTGCCGATTTGCTGGTTGATGCTGCAGCTGGGCATCGGATCATTAGCTTTATGGATGGTAATGTAGGATACAATCAAATATTCATGGCTGAAGAAGATATTCCCAAGACTGCATTTAGATGTCTTGGTCATGTTGGGTTGTTTGAATGGATAGTCATGACCTTTGGTTTGAAGAATGTTGGTGCTACTTTTCAGAGGGCTATAAATTTTATCTTTCATGAGTTCATCGGCAAGTTGGTGGAAATCTATATTGATGATGTGGTAGTTAAGTTTGGAGATTTCACAAAGCATCTAGCCGATCTACGAAAGGTGTTGGAGTGCACAAGGAAACACGGTTTAAAGATGAATCCTAATAAATATGCATTTGGTGTATCGGCAGGTCAGTTCCTTGGTTTCATGGTACATCAGAGAGGAATTTTAATTAGTAGAAGATCTATTGATGCCATCAACAAGATAGTTGCTCCTACCAATAAAACTGAGCTTCAATCGTTGACCGGCAAGATAAATTTCATCAGGCGATTTATATCCAATTTGTGTGGTAAAATTCGTGCTTTTAGTCCTTTACTTAAATTGAAATTCGATCAAGAGTTTGTATGGGGGAAAGAGCAACAGTCAGCATTGGACAAAATCAAGAATTATTTGACGAATCCTCCTGTCCTGATTCCGCCTCAACAAGGGAAACCTTTCAGATTATATTTATCTACCGATGGGATGGTCATTGGTTCGGCTCTAATTCAAGAATTTGAAGGGAAGGAACGTGTGATTTATTATCTAAGTAGAAGACTGGTGGATGCTGAGACAAGGTATTCAGCAATTGAAAAATTATGCTTATGTTTACACTTTTCGTGTATCAAGTTGAGACATTATTTGTTATCGGCCGAATGCACTGTTATATGCAAAGATGATGTAGTTCTGATATATGTTGTCAATGCCGATCATGAGTGGTAGAATTGGCACGTGGATTTTGGCTTTATCAGAGTTTGATCTACATTATGAATCGGCTAAGGCAGTTAAAGGGCAAATTATGGCTGATTTTGTAACTCAGCATTGTGGTATGGTGGACACTTTGGAAATTGTTCCCTGGACGCTCTTCTTTGATGGATCTACGTGTGACCGTGGGGCAGGAATCGACATAGTGCTAATTTCTCCTAGATGAAAGAAGTATGAATTTTCTTTGCCGATTGTTGCCACTGTTGACGGTGGATATACCATAGAAATCCACATACAAAACACCGTCAACATGCCTCGGTTGCAAGGGGAAATGACATGACATGAACATATTTTATCCATAACTAGTTCCACTTGTACTCTTAGCTTGTTTATGCAGGAACAACAAATTCAAGACATTATTTGACAAAGCCAACATCAGAATCATCAAGAGGAGATCGAGGGGACAACAGGTGACACCCTGGGCCCACAGGGAGGGGGTCGCCCGACCCCTCTTTGGTGGGACCCAGGTGTGCCACCTACTCCACCGACATAAGGGACCATTGTGGACACTGCTGGTGGGCCCAGGTGGTCAGGAGTGGGGTCGCCCGACCCCACATGTAAGGCGGTTTCAGGGTCGGTGGCCTCCCACCGACCTTCCCCACATGTCTCACGTGTTGGTTTGCCCCTGCCGTTGATCAAATGGCGGTTGTGAAGTCGGTTTGATCCAAGGGTGGAGAGGCATGATCACACGGATCGATGACGTGGCGGTGGAGTAGCCCCTACTCCACCTCTCCCTATAAATAGAGGCTGATTTCACCCTTCCAAGGCATGATGAATTCAAGGTTCAAGTGATCCAAGCTAGATACAAGTGAGTAGTAGTAGTAGTAGTCTAGTGTGGGAGTTAGAGTTGAGTCGAGCGAAGCTCGGGGTCTCCGGAGTCGTCTTCTGGAGAGTCTGGTATAGCTCTTGTATCTTTTCTCCTGTAAGACTTGTTTTCTTAATATATTCTCTTTCTACTTTTCTAAGTATTACTTTGTGCAATATTATTCTTGCAATAGTATTGTAGTGTTCTATCTTGTCCTTTAGTAGTTACATATTAGATTGTGATCCTGTAACAAGCTCGTGGCTGTTTCCCATCGCCTTTAGCAAGGTGCTATAGTTGTTTGATCGCAGCTAGAGTAGTGAGAGTTAGCGTAAGCGCGGTGCTTAGGCTAGGTCTTGCCTTTGGGTGTCGCTGGCTCGGACGGAAAGTAGGGGCGCACTCCCTAGTAGGTGACAGATCGTGGGCGGCATTAGGTTCTCCTCACGTACGAGCTAGTTCTTAAAAGATAAGGCGTCCATAAGCCCAATAGTCGCTTTCGGTAAGGGGTTAGGTGAAAAACCTTTTAAGCGTCTTACCAGCTCGGCTATCCCTGGCAGCCATTAGTAAGGTATCAATCTAGTGTGTCTCTGCTATTTGATTAAGATTAGTTCACGAGAGTAGACTTAGATATCCTAGGAACCTGTACTCACTCGTTGTCCTCCCACCTAGCTACTCTACTCTAGTTATCTTGTAGTTATCCTTTTTGATTATCTCTGGATCATCATCATCCCTTCCTTCACCTTTCGTTACCACCTCTCTGCACTAGTTGTAACTAAGTTGAGATAGGATCTCTTTTCTTACAAGCATTTCTAGCTATTGCTTTCCCTTGGGAAAATATAAATTACGATACCTTGGAATACTCCCGGGTGAAGTGCTACAGCGGTACCTTCTGTGCGCTTGCAGAATTATCCAATAGTTAATAGAGTTACCACACCAGGCACTTCTGGCGCCATCACCGATATCCGGTGGTTGCGTTAAGAAGTGCCAACAAGCATTTTTGGCGCCGTTGCCGGGGAAAGCATAGCCTAGAAATCTTAGTAAGAACGAATCCGAAAAAAAAAATATATCATCAACTTAGTATCAATTAGTTGTAGGGGGGGTTTACCCCTTGCCTTTGTTTCTCTATATTGTGAAGCAGGGCATTGTATGAGTGAGTTCCAATTCAAGGCCACATTAGAAAATCCTGAGACATCCCGACAGAGTCCTAGACACCGTCTAGTAACTTATCGGAGATCCAGCTCATACTTGAATTCACTCAAGGAAGGAGGCTTAGCACCGACACTCTACCAGTCAATGGCTTCCTCATCAATCTCCGACTTCTCATCTCCATCAGTTGCCCATGTTACCATTGGACCGAGGGTGGAGGTCGAAGATGTCGACTTTGAGATTAAGCCATCACTTATCACCATGGTGCAAGCAAGTACATTTAGTGGGAAGCCACATGAAGATGCAAATGCACATCTCCAACACTTTTTGGAAGTGTGTAGCACTATTGCCATCAGAGGGGTAACGGCCGACGCCATCCGCCTTCGCCTATTCCCATTCTCATTGTTTGGGAAGGCAAAGCAATGGTTTTTCGCTCAACCCGATGATGTCAACACCTGGAGAAGATGTGCCAATGCATTTCTCAAGAAATTCTTCCCAATGGGCAAGACATCTGCTCTGAGGGCAAAGATTTCAAGCTTCCAACAGAAGGCAGACGAGACTATTCCCGAAGCATGGGAACGTCTCCAGGAGTACATTCAAGAGTGTCCACATCATGGAATTAAAGAGTGGCTCCTGATTCAAGGTTTCTACCATGGGCTGACTCCAGTAGCTCGTAGCCACCTTGATGCCGCCGCAAGAGGAGCGTTTACCTCCCTCAATGTCACTCAAGCTAAAACTCTCATTGAGAACATAGTGACAAATCAAACATGGAGAGAAGAACGCCCTCAACTCAAGAAGAGAAGCACGAAAACCATTGAAGAGGTAAATGAAATATCTCACAAGATGGAGTTCTTGTTGAAGAAGTTGGATGAACGAGCCAAGGTAAAGAAAGATCGAGAGGCCATCCAACAATATGCCACTGCACGTGCGAACCAACGGAGCAGGGTGCAAAATGCAAGCCATGAAGCTGTGCAATCCTTCAACAATGGACGACCAACTTCGCGCTTCCAGGGCCAAGGTAACTCTAGTAACTCTAACTGGCTTTCACTTAAAGAACTTGTCATTAATCAAGCTAAAATCAATGAAAGCATGAACAAAAGATTGTTAGCTAATGACAAGACTCTTGAATCATTAACTGCTAAAATGGATTCCCTTGTTTCTTCTGTTAAGGACCAATTAAACTTTAATAAAATTTTAGAGTCTCAAATAGCACAAATTGCTGCTACTGTTCCTTCTTCTGTAAATTCTTGCAATATCTTTAATGTGACCACGAGAGGGGGTAAGACCACTCGTGATCCACCATATCCTGACATGACAAAAAAGACTGCAAGAAAAGATAAGGAAGTTGAGGAAGACAAGGAAGAAGCACCATCTAAGCAGGAAAACACCAAGTTCTATGGAAAGACAGCTCCGCACGAGTTCTACGACACCAACATTCTGCTGCCATTTCCAAGAACAAGGAAGCCAACCACCGATGAACAATTCGGGAAGTTTGTTGAGGTAATTCGGCAATTATATGTCAATATTCCACTACTTGATGCAATGCAGGTTCCAACCTATGCCAAGTATTTGAGAGACATCCTCAACAACAAACGCCCGCTGCCTACAACTGAGGTGATTAAGCTAACAGAAGAACGCAGCGCGGCGATACTAAACCAACTACCAGAAAAGAAGAAGGACCCTGGATGTCCTACCATCGACTGCTCCATTGGGACACATCACTTCGAGCATGCACTGTGCGACTTGGGAGCAAGTGTCAGTGTAATGCCAAAGGTAATATTTGATAAACTAACCCATGCTGTTTTGTCCCCTACATCAATACATTTGCAGTTAGCGGATCAGTCAATTCGCCATCCTGCGGGGGTAGCTGAGAATATCCCCGTAAAGATACGCGAGTTCCTGGTCCCTGTGGATTTCGTGGTACTCGACATGGAGGTGGATGAAAAGACTCCACTTATCCTGGGAAGACCATTTCTCAGCACTGCTAATGCACATATTGACGTTGGAGCCGGAGAAATTCAATTTACAATCAATGGGGCCCAGGAGAAGTTCAACTTCAAACCAAAGGTAGTGCAATGCTCACTAATCTTGGCAGTGGATGTGGCAACCGTCACATTCATAACTAGGCCAAAGAAAAAGACCAATCCAACGCCAAGAGCAAAGAGCAAGAAAATATGGAAGAAGAAGGTAATACAACCGATGACACCTCCGAAGAAAATTTCTGTATCAACTCAAGGAGGAGGTCCTGTTCTAAGGACCTGAGGTAACAGCTCTTCCATCAAGGTAAGCCCACTGACCTTTAACTTTAAGTTACTTATTAAACTTCCTTCATCTTTTCCAACCCTTCTATCAACTTGAGTTAAGACAAGTAAAGTAAAAATAAAAACTCACTGAGCAAGGTGGACACCAGGTGGGGCCCAAAGGGGGGTCGCCCGACCCCACTTTGGTGGCCCCCACCTATCATCTCGTGTCCTTTGCCACTTCCTGTCATGACATGCTATGCTCCATTCAAGAAAACACCAAAACATTACCATGTCAACTCATGTAATCCCACTTGATCAACGAATTGAACCGTGCATGAGAATTCTCTAACTCTTTCATCTATTTTTCTTGCATGTGCTTGTTCTGTTACTAGTGTAGTGTGCCCAGCATTACTCAAGAGTGAGAGGAGGGGTCGGCCGACCCCATGGTTGGCCCCACTTCCTCCCCTCCTCTGGTGTATGGCAGCACAAGTAATGTAGGGAGAGTGAGTATAGAAATAAAGACTCATAAACATCGACACTCACCCTAGGAGCTAGAGTTTCTAGTTCTCATCCCCTGCTTCCACTAAAACGTAAGTGAAATTAGGAGACACTGCTAACTTAACAAAAACCATCTTCTTCTTTCTAAAGTCACTTAAGCAACCCCTAGACAAATCACTCTTGCTAAGTATGGGAAAGATACTTGCTTAAAGCCTTAAGTAAATCAACATTTTGAGAAGCTCATCCCGTGAAGCATCTCATGAGCAAACATCCACCCATCTAGTCTTGTCTTGTTCCCTCCTTTCTCTTTCACCACATTCCAAGAATAGATTCTTTGAGAAAACATCCAAAAGAAAGGAGAGAGTGAGTGGAGATGGGGAACCAGCCATGGCACACATTCATCATCAATCTGGTGAACAGCTAGCGCAAAGAGGAGGTGGTGATGGGGTCGCCTGACCCCCTCCCTGCAGCATTTCTTATTTCTTTCTTTCCCATCCATCTTTCCTTGACACAAGGTGTTGGCCATTTGTGGTTTCGTGGAAAAAGAGGGGTCGGCCGACCCTGACAAAGTGCCCTCTGCACTTGTCCTCTCTTCCATCCACTCACTCATGCACTCACAACCACTTTCCTCTACTAGCAACTCAAGAAAATCATCAACACTCTTCCTTTCACTTTCCCTATTGCTCAAGTGTTCACCCGTCGAGAAATCAAGAGAGGTAATCAGCCGGTAAGAAGAGTTAAAATCTAAACTAACCTCTCTGGTGGAAGTGGTGTTCGTTATTTTCTTGATCTAGCATGAAGAATCCACTCAAGAACATAGGGAAGAAAGTGCGTGGAGCGTTTAGCGGAAGCTCATCAAGGCGCTCCCATGGCACCATGAGTTCGGTAGAAGAGTACTCCTCTCATCAGGGACTTCCCTCTGAGACTCATGAGGAGCAAGAGCATGAGGCCATGCCACAGCAAACACCACCTAATGAAGAAGCAGCACCTCTACGGATGCAAGATATAGAGACCGGACTTTTGCTCACCGTAGAAGAAATGGAGAAGCTTAACCATCTACGCCACCGTGAATTCAAGCATACCAAGGTAATTGACCCTAAATTCCTCAAAGACACAGGTATGTATGAGGAATTCTTTGATGTCTTTGCTGCAATAGGATGGGGTGAATTTTGGGACTTTTCGGAACACCTAGGTAGCAAGATTCTCACTCTAGAATTTTTGAGCACCGTAAGGGTAACCGAAACAACCATTTACTTTCGCCTAAGAAACCAAGATTATGATTTCACATGGGACCATCTAGCTGCATGTTTAGGCTTTATGAATTTTAAAACCAACGTAGAAGTTGCCACAAGGGGTTTTAATAGACAAGAATTTTGGCATGAAATAACTGGGGAGAATCTAATTGGAAAGACTTACCCACGTACTAGCCATGTTTGCCATCCCACACTACGGTTCATGCACAAATGGATAGGCATCACTCTATTCCCTAGAGATGACATTCGGATTGTGCGGGAAATTGATAATAGAATTCTATATGCCATGGTGAATAGAATTCGTATTGCACCGGTAAAAGCCATGGTACATCATTGGATCACTATAGCACGGAAGAATGACCCAATTGAGTTCACCTCTATAATTACAAAATTGTGTGATTACATTTTGATCCTTGATGACACCATCCAGTACATACCCACTCCTAGAACTGTGTTAGGAAAATATCATTTCATTCAAGCAAAAGTAATTACGCGTGGCCCCAATGACACAATTGAATTTATATTGCGTAAATCAAATGCAAGACTCATTTTGCCACAACCAGAGTTAAAATTATACGGGGGCCACCCGTTAATGCCTAATGTTCCTGGAGTTGGAGGACGTAGAAGTTTTGCAGGGCCATTCACACGTGGACAGTCACGAGCTGAACAACAAGATGATTCAGATAATGAGGGCACTTCCAATGCCATGCACACCTCCGGGACGGGGAGGAGACGTAGTGCCCGGTTGTCTCTTTCTTCTTCGCAGGAGATTGGAAACCGCAGTCACCGTCATGACATGGAGCTACTCAGATCAGGTATGGCTACATTGCGTACTAACCATGAAGCCATTCACACTGCCACTGTGGAAACCCAACAGCAAATCCAAAATTTTGAGGAGAGCAGCAATAGAAACTAGTGCCAAGCCTACACATCATATCACCTGCCCGTACCACCATACATTCCTCAACCACCACATGCATATCCACCTCCTCCTGCACAATATCCTCCACAGCAATATCCTCCACCATATCCACCATATCCATCGTATCCACCCCAGTGAGGAAGGACAAGCTTGGGGGAGATCCTCTCCCCCACCAAGGTAAGTATTCTATCCTATTTATTTCCATGCATTTTATCATTCCTGCTCTAAAAAAAAAAATTAGCATTTCCCTTTAGCATATATGCTTCATGTATGTCTATATCCCTCATGGAAATGATGACTAGTTGCTTGTTAATGTTTCTCTAGTACCTAGTATACAACTTAGTATTTCTCCAAGTATGGATCACTTAGCTCACTTAAACTGCCATGAACCTGAAAACTTTGTGGGTTGCAAGTGCTAGAACTAAGTCTAAGTTGTTGTGGGACATGAGATAGTGAGACAAGAGCTGCTATAATATTATTCTAAGCATGCATGATTATCAGAGATTTATTCTTAAAATGATCAAAACCTTAATTGTTCCTCAAGGGTGATGAATTCCTACCACAGCTATATCTACTTTACATGATTGCAACCTTTCCACATAAGCTATTTGCTTTGTGTTGAGTGTCGTCAAGTCTTGTTGACCCCTGTTAAGAGACTTTTCATGCTCCTAAGATCAAGATCACGTACACACCACATATATATATGCTGCTTCTACACTGGAAGTACGCAACCACATGTATTTCGCATCCACTAAATAGGTTGCTCCATACTCTAAATGTTAGAATATCTCTCTCTAAGCATTATTTGGTAAATGAGACATCAAAAGCCTAGGCAAAATGAAATAAAAAGATGGACATGTGCAAGTCCACAAAAAAAAATAATTGAGCACATAAAGCTCGAAGAAAAAGAAAATGCTAGCCATGTCTCAATATACAAGTAGAGAGAGTGTAGCAAATAAAGGAGCAACCTAGTCCACCATATATCACACTTGCACATCTTGATCTGGGAGTATGACACTTCTCTTCAAGGATCCGAGCTTTGACTTCGCAACACATGCAAAGTAAGTATGCTATCTCCTTTCATCCCTACCTTAAGCTCCACATAAGCCTTTTAGAAATAGGATGAAATAGAGAAGGCAACTCTATCATATGCCTTGGTGAGGAATTATACACCATTTGAGTGACATGAGAGAACCATATGAGGAACATTTAAGTTTTCTTTTGAAAATATCACAAAACCTCTGATATGAAACTTGCTAAGAATGAGAAAGTTAGTGCTCAAGTCAAACTGTTCTGTCTTTCAACCACCTAAGACAAAGGAAAAGCCATAAGCCCCATAAGGGACTAAGGTAATATGGGTAAGTTTACATAGCTAAATTTTTCATGCAAAGAGAAGAACTTTGTTGTACACATGGTACTCTTGAAATATGAACATAGTAACAATACCTGATCCACCGAGGCTAAGTTTGATTGTTTGCTCGGGACGAGCAAAGGTTAAGCTTGGGGGATCTTGTTGACGGTGGATATACCATAGAAATCCACATACAAAACACCGTCAACATGCCTCGGTTGCAAGGGGAAATGACATGACATGAACATATTTTATCCATAACTAGTTCCACTTGTACTCTTAGCTTGTTTATGCAGGAACAACAAATTCAAGACATTATTTGACAAAGCCAACATCAGAATCATCAAGAGGAGATCGAGGGGACAACAGGTGACACCCTGGGCCCACAGGGAGGGGGTCGCCCGACCCCTCTTTGGTGGGACCTAGGTGTGCCACCTACTCCACCGACATAAGGGACCATTGTGGACACTGCTGGTGGGCCCAGGTGGTCAGGAGTGGGGTCGCCCGACCCCACATGTAAGGCGGTTTCAGGGTCGGTGGCCTCCCACCGACCTTCCCCACATGTCTCACGTGTTGGTTTGCCCCTGCCGTTGATCAAATGGCGGTTGTGAAGTCGGTTTGATCCAAGGGTGGAGAGGCATGATCACACGGATCGATGACGTGGCGGTGGAGTAGCCCCTACTCCACCTCTCCCTATAAATAGAGGCTGATTTCACCCTTCCAAGGCATGATGAATTCAAGGTTCAAGTGATCCAAGCTAGATACAAGTGAGTAGTAGTAGTAGTAGTAGTCTAGTGTGGGAGTTAGAGTTGAGTCGAGCGAAGCTCGGGGTCTCCGGAGTCGTCTTCTGGAGAGTCTGGTATAGCTCTTGTATCTTTTCTCCTGTAAGACTTGTTTTCTTAATATATTCTCTTTCTACTTTTCTAAGTATTACTTTGTGCAATATTATTCTTGCAATAGTATTGTAGTGTTCTATCTTGTCCTTTAGTAGTTACATATTAGATTGTGATCCTGTAACAAGCTCGTGGCTGTTTCCCATCGCCTTTAGCAAGGTGCTATAGTTGTTTGATCGCAGCTAGAGTAGTGAGAGTTAGCGTAAGCGCGGTGCTTAGGCTAGGTCTTGCCTTTGGGTGTCGCTGGCTCGGACGGAAAGTAGGGGCGCACTCCCTAGTAGGTGACAGATCGTGGGCGGCATTAGGTTCTCCTCACGTACGAGCTAGTTCTTAAAAGATAAGGCGTCCATAAGCCCAATAGTCGCTTTCGGTAAGGGGTTAGGTGAAAAACCTTTTAAGCGTCTTACCAGCTCGGCTATCCCTGGCAGCCATTAGTAAGGTATCAATCTAGTGTGTCTCTGCTATTTGATTAAGATTAGTTCACGAGAGTAGACTTAGATATCCTAGGAACCTGTACTCACTCGTTGTCCTCCCACCTAGCTACTCTACTCTAGTTATCTTGTAGTTATCCTTTTTGATTATCTCTGGATCATCATCATCCCTTCCTTCACCTTTCGTTACCACCTCTCTGCACTAGTTGTAACTAAGTTGAGATAGGATCTCTTTTCTTACAAGCATTTCTAGCTATTGCTTTCCCTTGGGAAAATATAAATTACGATACCTTGGAATACTCCCGGGTGAAGTGCTACAGCGGTACCTTCTGTGCGCTTGCGGAATTATCCAATAGTTAATAGAGTTACCACACCAGGCACTTCTGGCGCCATCACCGATATCCGGTGGTTGCGTTAAGAAGTGCCAACAAGCATTTTTGGCGCCGTTGCCGGGGAAAGCATAGCCTAGAAATCTTAGTAAGAACGAATCCGAAAAAAAAAATATATCATCAACTTAGTATCAATTAGTTGTAGGGGGGTTTACCCCTTGCCTTTGTTTCTCTATATTGTGAAGCAGGGCATTGTATGAGTGAGTTCCAATTCAAGGCCACATTAGAAAATCCTGAGACATCCCGACAGAGTCCTAGACACCGTCTAGTAACTTATCGGAGATCCAGCTCATACTTGAATTCACTCAAGGAAGGAGGCTTAGCACCGACACTCTACCAGTCAATGGCTTCCTCATCAATCTCCGACTTCTCATCTCCATCAGTTGCCCATGTTACCATTGGACCGAGGGTGGAGGTCGAAGATGTCGACTTTGAGATTAAGCCATCACTTATCACTATGGTGCAAGCAAGTACATTTAGTGGGAAGCCACATGAAGATGCAAATGCACATCTCCAACACTTTTTGGAAGTGTGTAGCACTATTGCCATCAGAGGGGTAACGGCCGACGCCATCCGCCTTCACCTATTCCCATTCTCATTGTTTGGGAAGGCAAAGCAATGGTTTTTCGCTCAACCCGATGATGTCAACACCTGGAGAAGATGTGCCAATGCATTTCTCAAGAAATTCTTCCCAATGGGCAAGACATCTGCTCTGAGGGCAAAGATTTCAAGCTTCCAACAGAAGGCAGACGAGACTATTCCCGAAGCATGGGAACGTCTCCAGGAGTACATTCAAGAGTGTCCACATCATGGAATTAAAGAGTGGCTCCTGATTCAAGGTTTCTACCATGGGCTGACTCCAGTAGCTCGTAGCCACCTTGATGCCGCCGCAAGAGGAGCGTTTACCTCCCTCAATGTCACTCAAGCTAAAACTCTCATTGAGAACATAGTGACAAATCAAACATGGAGAGAAGAACGCCCTCAACTCAAGAAGAGAAGCACGAAAACCATTGAAGAGGTAAATGAAATATCTCACAAGATGGAGTTCTTGTTGAAGAAGTTGGATGAACGAGCCAAGGTAAAGAAAGATCGAGAGGCCATCCAACAATATGCCACTGCACGTGCGAACCAACGGAGCAGGGTGCAAAATGCAAGCCATGAAGCTGTGCAATCCTTCAACAATGGACGACCAACTTCGCGCTTCCAGGGCCAAGGTAACTCTAGTAACTCTAACTGGCTTTCACTTAAAGAACTTGTCATTAATCAAGCTAAAATCAATGAAAGCATGAACAAAAGATTGTTAGCTAATGACAAGACTCTTGAATCATTAACTGCTAAAATGGATTCCCTTGTTTCTTCTGTTAAGGACCAATTAAACTTTAATAAAATTTTAGAGTCTCAAATAGCACAAATTGCTGCTACTGTTCCTTCTTCTGTAAATTCTTGCAATATCTTTAATGTGACCACGAAAGGGGGTAAGACCACTCGTGATCCACCATATCCTGACATGACAAAAAAGACTGCAAGAAAAGATAAGGAAGTTGAGGAAGACAAGGAAGAAGCACCATCTAAGCAGGAAAACACCAAGTTCTATGGAAAGACAGCTCCGCACGAGTTCTACGACACCAACATTCTGCTGCCATTTCCAAGAACAAGGAAGCCAACCACCGATGAACAATTCGGGAAGTTTGTTGAGGTAATTCGGCAATTATATGTCAATATTCCACTACTTGATGCAATGCAGGTTCCAACCTATGCCAAGTATTTGAGAGACATCCTCAACAACAAACGCCCGCTGCCTACAACTGAGGTGATTAAGCTAACAGAAGAATGCAGCGCGGCGATACTAAACCAACTACCAGAAAAGAAGAAGGACCCTGGATGTCCTACCATCGACTGCTCCATTGGGACACATCACTTCGAGCATGCACTGTGCGACTTGGGAGCAAGTGTCAGTGTCATGCCAAAGGTAATATTTGATAAACTAACCCATGCTGTTTTGTCCCCTACATCAATACATTTGCAGTTAGCGGATCAGTCAATTCGCCATCCTGCGGGGGTAGCTGAGAATATCCCCGTAAAGATACGCGAGTTCCTGGTCCCTGTGGATTTCGTGGTACTCGACATGGAGGTGGATGAAAAGACTCCACTTATCCTGGGAAGACCATTTCTCAGCACTGCTAATGCACATATTGACGTTGGAGCCGGAGAAATTCAATTTACAATCAATGGGGCCCAGGAGAAGTTCAACTTCAAACCAAAGGTAGTGCAATGCTCACTAATCTTGGCAGTGGATGTGGCAACCGTCACATTCATAACTAGGCCAAAGAAAAAGACCAATCCAACGCCAAGAGCAAAGAGCAAGAAAATATGGAAGAAGAAGGTAATACAACCGATGACACCTCCGAAGAAAATTTCTGTATCAACTCAAGGAGGAGGTCCTGTTCTAAGGACCTGAGGTAACAGCTCTTCCATCAAGGTAAGCCCACTGACCTTTAACTTTAAGTTACTTATTAAACTTCCTTCATCTTTTCCAACCCTTCTATCAACTTGAGTTAAGACAAGTAAAGTAAAAATAAAAACTCACTGAGCAAGGTGGACACCAGGTGGGGCCCAAAGGGGGGTCGCCCGACCCCACTTTGGTGGCCCCCACCTATCATCTCGTGTCCTTTGCCACTTCCTGTCATGACATGCTATGCTCCATTCAAGAAAACACCAAAACATTACCATGTCAACTCATGTAATCCCACTTGATCAACGAATTGAACCGTGCATGAGAATTCTCTAACTCTTTCATCTATTTTTCTTGCATGTGCTTGTTCTGTTACTAGTGTAGTGTGCCCAGCATTACTCAAGAGTGAGAGGAGGGGTCGGCCGACCCCATGGTTGGCCCCACTTCCTCCCCTCCTCTGGTGTATGGCAGCACAAGTAATGTAGGGAGAGTGAGTATAGAAATAAAGACTCATAAACATCGACACTCACCCTAGGAGCTAGAGTTTCTAGTTCTCATCCCCTGCTTCCACTAAAACGTAAGTGAAATTAGGAGACACTGCTAACTTAACAAAAACCATCTTCTTCTTTCTAAAGTCACTTAAGCAACCCCTAGACAAATCACTCTTGCTAAGTATGGGAAAGATACTTGCTTAAAGCCTTAAGTAAATCAACATTTTGAGAAGCTCATCCCGTGAAGCATCTCATGAGCAAACATCCACCCATCTAGTCTTGTCTTGTTCCCTCCTCTCTCTTTCACCACATTCCAAGAATAGATTCTTTGAGAAAACATCCAAAAGAAAGGAGAGAGTGAGTGGAGATGGGGAACCAGCCATGGCACACATTCATCATCAATCTGGTGAACAGCTAGCGCAAAGAGGAGGTGGTGATGGGGTCGCCTGACCCCCTCCCTGCAGCATTTCTTATTTCTTTCTTTCCCATCCATCTTTCCTTGACACAAGGTGTTGGCCATTTGTGGTTTCGTGGAAAAAGAGGGGTCGGCCGACCCTGACAAAGTGCCCTCTGCACTTGTCCTCTCTTCCATCCACTCACTCATGCACTCACAACCACTTTCCTCTACTAGCAACTCAAGAAAATCATCAACACTCTTCCTTTCACTTTCCCTATTGCTCAAGTGTTCACCCGTCGAGAAATCAAGAGAGGTAATCAGCCGGTAAGAAGAGTTAAAATCTAAACTAACCTCTCTGGTGGAAGTGGTGTTCGTTATTTTCTTGATCTAGCATGAAGAATCCACTCAAGAACATAGGGAAGAAAGTGCGTGGAGCGTTTAGCGGAAGCTCATCAAGGCGCTCCCATGGCACCATGAGTTCGGTAGAAGAGTACTCCTCTCATCAGGGACTTCCCTCTGAGACTCATGAGGAGCAAGAGCATGAGGCCATGCCACAGCAAACACCACCTAATGAAGAAGCAGCACCTCTACGGATGCAAGATATAGAGACCGGACTTTTGCTCACCGTAGAAGAAATGGAGAAGCTTAACCATCTACGCCACCGTGAATTCAAGCATACCAAGGTAATTGACCCTAAATTCCTCAAAGACACAGGTATGTATGAGGAATTCTTTGATGTCTTTGCTGCAATAGGATGGGGTGAATTTTGGGACTTTTCGGAACACCTAGGTAGCAAGATTCTCACTCTAGAATTTTTGAGCACCGTAAGGGTAACCAAAACAACCATTTACTTTCGCCTAAGAAACCAAGATTATGATTTCACATGGGACCATCTAGCTGCATGTTTAGGCTTTATGAATTTTAAAACCAACGTAGAAGTTGCCACAAGGGGTTTTAATAGACAAGAATTTTGGCATGAAATAACTGGGGAGAATCTAATTGGAAAGACTTACCCACGTACTAGCCATGTTTGCCATCCCACACTACGGTTCATGCACAAATGGATAGGCATCACTCTATTCCCTAGAGATGACATTCGGATTGTGCGGGAAATTGATAATAGAATTCTATATGCCATGGTGAATAGAATTCGTATTGCACCGGTAAAAGCCATGGTACATCATTGGATCACTATAGCACGGAAGAATGACCCAATTGAGTTCACCTCTATAATTACAAAATTGTGTGATTACATTTTGATCCTTGATGACACCATCCAGTACATACCCACTCCTAGAACTGTGTTAGGAAAATATCATTTCATTCAAGCAAAAGTAATTACGCGTGGCCCCAATGACACAATTGAATTTATATTGCGTAAATCAAATGCAAGACTCATTTTGCCACAACCAGAGTTAAAATTATACGGGGGCCACCCGTTAATGCCTAATGTTCCTGGAGTTGGAGGACGTAGAAGTTTTGCAGGGCCATTCACACGTGGACAGTCACGAGCTGAACAACAAGATGATTCAGATAATGAGGGCACTTCCAATGCCATGCACACCTCCGGGACGGGGAGGAGACGTAGTGCCCGGTTGTCTCTTTCTTCTTCGCAGGAGATTGGAAACCGCAGTCACCGTCATGACATGGAGCTACTCAGATCAGGTATGGCTACATTGCGTACTAACCATGAAGCCATTCACACTGCCACTGTGGAAACCCAACAGCAAATCCAAAATTTTGAGGAGAGCAGCAATAGAAACTAGTGCCAAGCCTACACATCATATCACCTGCCCGTACCACCATACATTCCTCAACCACCACATGCATATCCACCTCCTCCTGCACAATATCCTCCACAGCAATATCCTCCACCATATCCACCATATCCATCGTATCCACCCCAGTGAGGAAGGACAAGCTTGGGGGAGATCCTCTCCCCCACCAAGGTAAGTATTCTATCCTATTTATTTCCATGCATTTTATCATTCCTGCTCTAAAAAAAAAATTAGCATTTCCCTTTAGCATATATGCTTCATGTATGTCTATATCCCTCATGGAAATGATGACTAGTTGCTTGTTAATGTTTCTCTAGTACCTAGTATACAACTTAGTATTTCTCCAAGTATGGATCACTTAGCTCACTTAAACTGCCATGAACCTGAAAACTTTGTGGGTTGCAAGTGCTAGAACTAAGTCTAAGTTGTTGTGGGACATGAGATAGTGAGACAAGAGCTGCTATAATATTATTCTAAGCATGCATGATTATCAGAGATTTATTCTTAAAATGATCAAAACCTTAATTGTTCCTCAAGGGTGATGAATTCCTACCACAGCTATATCTACTTTACATGATTGCAACCTTTCCACATAAGCTATTTGCTTTGTGTTGAGTGTCGTCAAGTCTTGTTGACCCCTGTTAAGAGACTTTTCATGCTCCTAAGATCAAGATCACGTACACACCACATATATATATGCTGCTTCTACACTGGATGTACGCAACCACATGTATTTCGCATCCACTAAATAGGTTGCTCCATACTCTAAATGTTAGAATATCTCTCTCTAAGCATTATTTGGTAAATGAGACATCAAAAGCCTAGGCAAAATGAAATAAAAAGATGGACATGTGCAAGTCCACAAAAAAAAAAATAATTGAGCACATAAAGCTCGAAGAAAAAGAAAATGCTAGCCATGTCTCAATATACAAGTAGAGAGAGTGTAGCAAATAAAGGAGCAACCTAGTCCACCATATATCACACTTGCACATCTTGATCTGGGAGTATGACACTTCTCTTCAAGGATCCGAGCTTTGACTTCGCAACACATGCAAAGTAAGTATGCTATCTCCTTTCATCCCTACCTTAAGCTCCACATAAGCCTTTTAGAAATAGGATGAAATAGAGAAGGCAACTCTATCATATGCCTTGGTGAGGAATTATACACCATTTGAGTGACATGAGAGAACCATATGAGGAACATTTAAGTTTTCTTTTGAAAATATCACAAAACCTCTGATATGAAACTTGCTAAGAATGAGAAAGTTAGTGCTCAAGTCAAACTGTTCTGTCTTTCAACCACCTAAGACAAAGGAAAAGCCATAAGCCCCATAAGGGACTAAGGTAATATGGGTAAGTTTACATAGCTAAATTTTTCATGCAAAGAGAAGAACTTTGTTGTACACATGGTACTCTTGAAATGTGAACATAGTAACAATACCTGATCCACCGAGGCTAAGTTTGATTGTTTGCTCGGGACGAGCAAAGGTTAAGCTTGGGGGATCTTGTTGACGGTGG
Organism: Sorghum bicolor; assembly: GCF_000003195.3. Taxonomy (NCBI): domain Eukaryota; kingdom Viridiplantae; phylum Streptophyta; class Magnoliopsida; order Poales; family Poaceae; genus Sorghum; species Sorghum bicolor. The sequence goes on from NC_012877.2 coordinate 12,717,750, forward strand.
ATATACCATAGAAATCCACATACAAAACACCGTCAACATGCCTCGGTTGCAAGGGGAAATGACATGACATGAACATATTTTATCCATAACTAGTTCCACTTGTACTCTTAGCTTGTTTATGCAGGAACAACAAATTCAAGACATTATTTGACAAAGCCAACATCAGAATCATCAAGAGGAGATCGAGGGGACAACAGGTGACACCCTGGGCCCACAGGGAGGGGGTCGCCCGACCCCTCTTTGGTGGGACCTAGGTGTGCCACCTACTCCACCGACATAAGGGACCATTGTGGACACTGCTGGTGGGCCCAGGTGGTCAGGAGTGGGGTCGCCCGACCCCACATGTAAGGCGGTTTCAGGGTCGGTGGCCTCCCACCGACCTTCCCCACATGTCTCACGTGTTGGTTTGCCCCTGCCGTTGATCAAATGGCGGTTGTGAAGTCGGTTTGATCCAAGGGTGGAGAGGCATGATCACACGGATCGATGACGTGGCGGTGGAGTAGCCCCTACTCCACCTCTCCCTATAAATAGAGGCTGATTTCACCCTTCCAAGGCATGATGAATTCAAGGTTCAAGTGATCCAAGCTAGATACAAGTGAGTAGTAGTAGTAGTAGTCTAGTGTGGGAGTTAGAGTTGAGTCGAGCGAAGCTCGGGGTCTCCGGAGTCGTCTTCTGAAGAGTCTGGTATAGCTCTTGTATCTTTTCTCCTGTAAGACTTGTTTTCTTAATATATTCTCTTTCTACTTTTCTAAGTATTACTTTGTGCAATATTATTCTTGCAATAGTATTGTAGTGTTCTATCTTGTCCTTTAGTAGTTACATATTAGATTGTGATCCTGTAACAAGCTCGTGGCTGTTTCCCATCGCCTTTAGCAAGGTGCTATAGTTGTTTGATCGCAGCTAGAGTAGTGAGAGTTAGCGTAAGCGCGGTGCTTAGGCTAGGTCTTGCCTTTGGGTGTCGCTGGCTCGGACGGAAAGTAGGGGCGCACTCCCTAGTAGGTGACAGATCGTGGGCGGCATTAGGTTCTCCTCACGTACGAGCTAGTTCTTAAAAGATAAGGCGTCCATAAGCCCAATAGTCGCTTTCGGTAAGGGGTTAGGTGAAAAACCTTTTAAGCGTCTTACCAGCTCGGCTATCCCTGGCAGCCATTAGTAAGGTATCAATCTAGTGTGTCTCTGCTATTTGATTAAGATTAGTTCACGAGAGTAGACTTAGATATCCTAGGAACCTGTACTCACTCGTTGTCCTCCCACCTAGCTACTCTACTCTAGTTATCTTGTAGTTATCCTTTTTGATTATCTCTGGATCATCATCATCCCTTCCTTCACCTTTCGTTACCACCTCTCTGCACTAGTTGTAACTAAGTTGAGATAGGATCTCTTTTCTTACAAGCATTTCTAGCTATTGCTTTCCCTTGGGAAAATATAAATTACGATAGCTTGGAATACTCCCGGGTGAAGTGCTACAGCGGTACCTTCTGTGCGCTTGCGGAATTATCCAATAGTTAATAGAGTTACCACACCAGGCACTTCTGGCGCCATCACCGATATCCGGTGGTTGCGTTAAGAAGTGCCAACAGCCACGTCGACAAATAATCAGGCCAAATATCTAGCTCTGGTCAAAGGGTTGGAATTATTAAAGGAGGTTCATGCCGATGCTGTTGAGGTCTTCGGCGATTCCATGCTTGTTATAAATCAGTTGGCTGGAATTTATGAATGCCGAAGTGACGTTTTGATAACCTATTATGAAAGGAGCATACAACTATTAAGGGAATTCAAGGATTTCCGATTGGAACATATCCCTCGGTTGCATAATGAAGAAGCTAATCGGTTGGCTCAACATGCCTCAGGATACCAACCCATTGTGAATATATCATCGGCAGACAATACCGATGATTGGAGAAAGGAAATTGTTGAATACTTAAAAGATCCATCTAAAAGGGTTGAGAGGCGTGTTAGCTTTCAAGCAACGAAATACGTGCTCCTTGAAGAAGAGTTGTATTATCGGACAATAGATGGGGTTTTGCTCAGATGTTTGAGTAATGATGAAGCTAGAAGCTTGATGGGTGAGATTCATGAGGGAGTGTGTGGAGCACACCAGTCGGCTTTCAAGATGAAATAGATGATTAGAAGAAATGGACATTATTGGCCGACTATACTTGAAGATTGCTTTAAGTATTTTAAAGGATGCCAAGCATGTCAGAAGTTTGGCAATATTCAAAGAGCACCTGCATCGGCTATGAATCCCATTATCAAACCTTGGCTGTTTTGGGGTTGGGCTATTGATCTCATTGTTCAAATTTATCCGCCATCAAGCAAAGGGCATAAGTTCATACTAGTTGCTACTGATTATTTTACTAAATGGGTCGAAGCTGTTTCTTTGAAGAAAGTGACATCGACTAACATGATTGATTTTGTGAAAGAGCACATTGTTTACCGATTTGGTATTCCTCAAACAATTACTACCGATCAGGGTACTATGTTCACATCGGGAGAGTTTGATGAATTTGCAATCGGTATGGGGATTAAAGTATTGAATTCTTCTCCTTATTACGCTCAAGCCAATGGACAAGCCGAGGCATCTAACAAAGGGATTATTAAGCTCATCAAGCGAAAGACTGAAGAAAATCCTAGAAGATGGCACACATTGTTGAATGAAGCTTTGTGGTCATATCGGATGGCGTGTCATGGATCGACTAAAGTTTCACCCTATCAGTTGGTGTATGGACACGATGCGGTGCTACCATGGGAGATCAAGACTGGATCTAGGCGAGTCTCTTTTCAAGATCAGTTAGGTGCCGATGACTATGCTGCCTTGATAAATTACGAGTTGGATGATTTGGCAGAGCATCGGTTGAGGGCTTTGATAAGTATAGAAGAAAATAAAAAGAGAGTTGCTAAATGGTACGATAAAAAGGTGAAAGCTAAAGAGTTTGCCGACGGAGATTTCTTATGGAAATTAATTCTACCGATTGGAACTAAAAGTTCAAAGTTTGGAAAATGGTCTCCTAATTGGGAAGGACCTTATCGGGTAAATCGGTCTGCTCCTGGTAATGCTTATATTTTAGAAACTCTCGAAGGAGTTGAATTTCCCAGAGCGTTAAATGGAAAATATCTAAAGAAGTACCAGCCAAGCAGATTTGGCGCGCAGACGAATCTAGTTGGCCTCTTGTATCTCCCGGGTGTCCTCATCGGCAAAACCCTCTACTGGCTTCAGCTTCTTTTTCATCTGCAGTGCTTTACGAGCCTGGATGTTTCGTTCTTGCTGAAGAGTCTTGAGCATCTCAGGCAGCTGGCTTTCTTCTCGCTGAGCTCGAGTCAGGGCCTCTTCCACTTGTTGGAGCTCAGCTAGCAGAGCTTCCATTTTTGCCGATATATCGGAAATCTTTTGTTTCAGCGTATCCCCTGAGGACTGCAGAATGCCGATGCTCTTATGTTTTTCATCGGCAAGCTGCTTTATTTGCATTACTTCCTCTGTGAGTTGGGCATGAGCAGCTCTATCGGCAAGACATTGGGTGGCTTTCTAGTATTGGAGCTGACGGCTTTCTAGATGGGCAGCTTGGAAAAGGATCTCTTCAGCATCGGCTGGAATCTAACCGCGAAGAGTCTTGAACAAAGCTTTGGCTGGGTTAGAATCATCAACCAACTGGGTAGTATCTTGATATAGTAGAGCCAGCAGGTCTTCCAGCTTGGCTTTGATTTCTACCGATGAGATCCCTACTGCTTGAGAGGAGCTCGCTTCTTTGCCCTCATCATCAGAAATGTCGATGGCGAAGGAGAATAGGCTGTCTGGGGAGTCTTGTTCCTGAAAGAGAATCAGATAACTTACTTGCTTCAGGGCAATTTCACACCTCTGGCTTGAAGATGCAGTCGACACTATAGGCTGATTGACTAAAGTTGCCGACGGAGTAATGTCAACTGAGAAATTGCAAAGATGATTATGATTTGCAAAATTAGAATTCATCGATGACAATTCTATGATCAGTACTTTACCTTGAGGGGGTGTAATGCTTGTTTGTTCTAGAGGGGCAACCGATGATATGCTCAGATTGACTGGATCGGCAATCTGCTCGGGTACATCGGTTGGTGCTGCTTGTGGTTGAGGTACTGGTTGAGGAGGTGACGGTACTTGTTGCGTCTGGATTTCTGGTGAAGAGGGTGATGAGTCTACATGGATCGGTGACGCTGGCTAAAGAGGAGGAGATGGTGCTGTCCTCTGGCGCTTTGGCTGCGACTTGGTGCTTTTGGGACCTTTTCTCTTGACTTGGCTGGACTAGGGGGCATCGGCACTTGTTTGGGCACTTCTGGTCTTTGCCGATTTGCCAGTTTGCTGTTACAAGAACCGAGATTTCATTAGTAAAAATGTGAAAGAATATTGATGAAATCTTGTTAAAAGATAAAGGTTACCGATGAGGTTCCCATAGCAGCCGATGTATCCTGAAAAGATTGTGTGAGTACGGGACAAAGTTGGTATAAGCAAAAGAGATTAAGAGTCTACCTTGAAAGCCTGTGCCAGAGTGGCAGCGGCAACCGATGGGGAAATCTTCGACCCCTTGGTGGTCGTCTTCTTGAAATGCACATTCCGATGCGCTAGGGCTGCTAAACTTGGTGCGTTATGACCGATCAGAGAGATTGGACCTGACGGGAGGAGTTCGATCGGTCTTCCATTCCTGTTGACTATCGGTGGTGGGTTGTCGACCTGTTCAAAAAAAGAAAGGAAAGAGTAAGTTACCGATAGGGTTAGATGCAACAAAAAAGCTGAGATATCGGTTGGAGACTTACATTGTTATCGAGGACCTTATAGTTAGGGTCGATCATGCCGCGGTATATCAGAGTCGATGTGCAGAACAGGTGTTCTTTCCACTCTTCCCACCACTATTTGTATGCCTGAGTGATGAAGAGGGCTGGGACCCAAGCCGATAGGTCGATATCTGACGAATCAACATTTGGTTGAAGCTGGGCTACCCTTATCCACTCGAGCCCACTGGTTATAGTCTCCCTTGGCTTCACCACATTGGCGTAGCAGAGTCTAATCGGCAGTTGGCCAAAAGCCAGTTGACGAGCTTGTGCCGATGGGTTATAGAATTTATAAGTGGGACTGGAGTTCTTCTGACTGCCAAAAATATTCACTAGGATGGCCCTTGGAGTGATGATTGCCATCATCAAATCGGTGTCTTTGTTGAGGGCGTCATCAAAAGGGTGGAAGATCAGTGGGAATCTGGTTTCTGGATCTTCATAAGGCATCTATGCCCGCTAATCCTTGGGAAGACCTTCATACAGAGTCTGGAAAAATCGGCTGACTTGGTCTTCATTGCCACCAGTGCCGGGTAGAACTATAGCAGTCTCACCGTAGTTCAAAGGTGGGCGAGTTGTCGATTCCTCGTCAACTAGTTCATGATCTTCAGCGATATCTCTGGGAATCGCTGTGCGAAGAGGTCGAACCGGAGGCGTTTGTGCATGTGAACATTGAGCCACATTTTGATAAACCACCAAGGGCCTCCTAGGTTGCCGATGGGTTTGCCCAACAGGTGCTTTTGAGCTACTTGGTGGAGGAGGTGATAAGCGGACGAAGCAAGTATCGGCCAAGAGGAAATCGGCCACCATCGGCTAGTCTTTGTGCTGCCGATAAGTAGACAGAGGTTGGTCCTACCAATCGGCCACAGAAGATGAACTTATCCAGCCACATATTCAGAAAAATGGCATGCTCCCTCTGCCCAACTGGTCCTGCCCTCTAGTACTTCTGAATGTATCCCGACCAACCGCCGATGTTGCGGGTTTCTACTTTGCGTTCGGGTTTACGATCATAGAGATGGCTATCATCGGCAGACGCAATATCCAAACCGGTAAGCATGAGCACATCGGCAAGAGTTGGAGAAGCAGGGCCGTGACCAAACAAGAAGGCATTAAGAGTGTCTGACTAGAAGTTTGAAGCAGCTATCAATGGTGATTCATTCATATCCATATCGGCAATGGATAGTCTAATACACTGGTCTAATTTACGCTCACCCCATTGGACTTCATTTGAGTTACTAATTCTCAAGAACCAATCTTTCCATCCCTTAGTAGAATTAGGCCAATATTGGAAGGTATCTTTCCACAGATCTAAGGAAAAGTTCTCAGTTTTGAAGGGGATCCTATTTGTTTCTGCATTTATCAGATCGGTAGGATCTGGATTTCCCAATGGACCGAGGCATTGGAAGTTGGGTTGCTTGGTAGGAATCACAATTTTCTCGACCAGTTCCTAAAGATTTAAAGGTTGGGAGAATAGAAAAAGGGAAAAGAAAGAAAGAAAGTGCTAAGTAGATAGATTTACAGAAGATAAAAGTATGGTAAAAGAAAAGAAGATGGGATAGAATTGACCTCAGGGACGGTGAAGTTGACGGCCATGTCCTCCTGAAGAAGGAGAAGATCGAAGATTTGAAGAACGGTTGGGGAAGATCCTTGCTGGAGTTCTTGGGTTCTCCAACGATGCCGCTGCCGGAAAGATGGGTTTGGAGGATGTACAATGACAAGGTGAAGGAAGAGTACCAAGGAAGGAAGTATTTATAGGGAAAAGTGAGGAGGGGCAATTCTGACTTATCTCTTTGCCGTATCCGTAAATCCGAGGGTGTTCAGGTGGATATGATAATTGTTCGCACGGTAATCAAGGGATTGTGCAGGTGATTTGACAGCAAGCGATCATAATTTTGAAGATATTTTACTGTACAAGATCTCCTGGTCGCTTCATCGGCAGTCTTTTCTAACGGAAAAGTTGCTGATTGTTGATGCAAAAGCTAATCTGCAAACACAAAGGGCTAATACCCAATTCGAACGTTAAGGCGTGCCAGCCGATTTGACCTTACTATCGGCAAAGGTGATAACTCGAACACTTTGGTCCCGACAACAGCGATGCGCCCAGATGTCACGGCCAAGAGGTATTCACGCGGAACTTGAGAACGCGCCGAGCTTAAGTCGACGAATTCCTAAGAACTCGTAGTAAAAAGGAAAATATGACAAAGTCGTCGAAAAAGTAGATGCTGGAATATGAGTAAAAACTTGTGTTTGATTGATTGATCGATTCTTCATTACAAGGCCCTAGGGTCTACATTTATACCCTGCTCAGAGAGCTACAATCAGATACGACCAGGACTCGAATTCTAAATTAAACGGAATCCGTATACAAAACGAATTTAAATAACTAAGGAAAACATAAAACTATCCCCTTGTAACCGACCGGGACACCGCCACAGATCAATCGGCAATCTCCACGCTTTCCTTCAGAGTCATCGGCAAACCTCCTATTATGGCCATCGGCAAACACTAATACTGATCATCGGCACGAACACGTCACCACCTCTGGACTTAGTCACACTCAATCGTCTTTTCATCGGCAATCATCCTCATCGGCAACTTCCCTGCAGACTGGTTACCGTTGCTCCATCTACCGATCCATACTTTACTGATCTCCGGGTACGTGTCTAAAAACGGTGTCAACACATGCCCCCCAATTTCAGAGTATAAAATCATTAATGCTTCGAAATTCTCTGCAGTAATGATGCCTTTCCGCAATTAATTCTCCCAATTTGGTAACCGATCGTTAAATCTGAACAACCTTGACCCGATTCTTCTGCAGATTCCTCGAATTCCTCAACCTCCTGAACCGGATCTCTCCACTTTATGCACCCATCGGCAATATTACCGTTAGATGGAACTGCCGATGGACCGTCCAAGAGATCCCGCACAGTGAAATATCTCCAAAATCATGACCACTTGTCGTCAAATCACCTGCGCAATCCCTTGATTACCGTGCAAACAGTTACCATATCCACCTGAACATCCTCGGATTTCACGGATGCGGCAAAGAGATAAGTCAAATTTGCCCCTGCCTGTTTTGTCCTATAAATACTTCCTTCTCGGGCACTCCTTCTCCATCTTGTCATTCTACATCCCAGAATCCACTTTCACGGCGGCGGCACCACCCGAGGACTCCAAGAACTTCATCGAAGGCCTTCTTCACTAATCTCCCAAATCTTCGATCTTCCTCCTTGCGAGAAAATGGCCATCAACTTCACCGTGCCTGAGGTTAGTTCCCTACCCTTCTTTTCCGCACTTCTACTGTATTTCTGTTCATCCGCAATTTCTTTTATTGAATACTTCTTTTTCCTTTTGTTCTTTCTTTTATCCTCAAAACTTTTAGGATTTGGCCGATAAGATCGTAATCCCTACCGATCAACCTCATCTCCGGTGTCTTGGTCCGCTAGGAAAACTAGATCCCACTGACATAATAAACGCGGAGACAAACAGAGTTCTCTTTAGAGCCGAAAACTTCTCCCTAGATCTGTGGAAAGATACCTTCCGTTCCTGGCCTAGTCCTACCAAGGGATGGAAGGATTGGTTCTTGAGAGTCAGCCACTCAAACGAGGTTCAATGGTGCGAGCGAAAACTGGACCAGTGCATTAGGTTGTCTCCTGCCGATATGGAGAGGAATGAGTCGCTGCTGATCGCCGGTTCATACTTTTGGTTAGACACACTTAACGCTTTTGTGTTTGGCCATGGTCCTGCTTCTCCCACACTTGCCGATGTACTTATGCTCACCGGCTTAGATATATCCACTGCCGATAACAGCCACCTATTTGACACCAAACCTAGTGCTAAGGTGGAAACTCGCGCTATCGTCGGTTGGTCTGGGTACATTCAGAAGTACCGAAGAACTGGGCCTGTTAATGCAAAGGAACAGACCACTTTCCTGAATATGTGGCTGGATAAGTTTGAATTCTGCGGCCGATCGGCAGGACCAACTTCTGTTTATTTATCAGCAGCAGAGAGATTAGCTGATGGCGGCTGATTTCCTCTTGGCTGATACCTGCTCGGCTTGGTTTATCACCTCCTCCACCAAGTAGCTAGGAAACTCCTGCTTGGCCAACCCATCGGCAACCTAGGGGGTCCTTCGTGGTTTATCAACATGTGGCTTAACGTCCACATGCACAAACGCCTTGAATTCGACCTCTTTGCACAGCGCTTTCCCAGGGACATAGCCGAGGATTATGAACTAGATGAAGAAGAATCGGCAACTCGTTCCCCTCTGAACTTTGGCGAAGCTGCCATAGTCTTGCTTGGCACTGGTGGTAACGAGGACCAGGTTAGCCGATTCTTTCAAACTCTGTATGAGGGTCTGACCAGAGAGCAGCGGGAATGGATGCCTTATGAAGATCCAGACACCAGATTCCCCTTGACTTTCCACCCCTTCAACAATGCTCTCAACAAGGATCGTGACGTGATGATGGCGATTATCACCCCAAGAGCCATACCGGTGAACTTCTTTGGCAGTGGGAAAGCTTCTAATCTGACTTATGAATTCTATAACCCATCGGCACTAGCTCGTCAACTGGCTTTCGGCCAACTGCCGATCGCGCTTTGCTACGCCGATGTGATAAAGCCAAGGGAGACTATCACCAGCAATCTTGAGTGGATCAGAATAGCCCAACTCCCGCCAAATGCCGATACAGATGTCGATCTATCGGTTTGGATCCCAGCTCTCTTCATTACTCAAGCATACAAGTAGTGGTGGGATGAATGGAAAGAGCACCTGTTCTGCAGATCGTCTCTCACATACCGTGGCATGATCGACTCCAAATACAAAGTCCCTGATAATACTGTAAGTACTTTAAACCGATGTTTCAATCCTTTCACTTTTATTCTCGATCGGTAACTTACTTTCTTTGTTGTATACAGGTCGATGATACGCCACCATTAGTCAGCAGGAGTGGCAGGCCGATTGAACTCCTTCCATCGGGCCCGATTTCTCTGATCGGTAACAACGCTCCAACCTTGGCTGCTATAATGCATCGGGGTGTGCGTCTTAAGAAAGTCACCACCAAGCGGACGAAAACATCTCCGTCGGTAGCTGCCACTGCTTTGGCACAAGCCTTTAAGGTAAATTCTCAAATTCTTCAACTTATACCGATTCCATTCTTATGCTTACACAATTTTTCAGAACACATCGGCTAACATGGGAACTTCATCGGTAACTTTATTATTTGTACTCATAAAACTTCCATTGTTGTATCAGCATACTGGAACATCGGCAAAAACCAGAAGCACGACTGCCGATGCCCCCCAGTCCAGCCAGCCAAAGAGGAAAGGCTCCAAGAGTACCAGAACACAAGCTAAGCGTCAGAGAACAGCAACGCCTCCTCCTCCAAGGTCACCGATTCCGGTGGAATCATCCCCCTCTTCTCCAGAAACCCAGTTACAACAAGCATCATCTCCTCCTCAGCTACAAGAAGAACCCCAAACAGAAGAACTCCAGCTAGAAGAACCCCAGCCAGAAGAAACATCGGCTGATGTACACGAGCAGACCGCCGATCCAGCAAGTTTAATCATAGCATCGGTAGTCTCCTCGATTCAGACAAGTATTGCACCTCCTCAAGGTAACATACTCTTTATTTATTGCCGATGACCCTACTTTTCCACTTTATAATTATTTTGTCAATCTTTCAGCTCACGTAGTTCCATTGGCAACTCCAGCCGATCATCCTGTGGTTCCATCGGCCTCAATTAGTCAGAGGCGAGAGATAGCTCTGAAACAAGTAAGTTACCTGACCTCCATTTTTATCATTACCAGTACTTGATCATAAAATAACTTATATTTATCTTCCTTTTCAGGAACATGATTCTCTCGACAGCTTGTTCTCCTTCGCAATCAAAATCTCTGAGGATGAAGGCGAGGAAGCAAGTTCTTCTCGAGCGGTTGGAATCTCATCGGCAGAGATCAGAGCAAAGTTGGAAGATTTGTCGGCCCTCCTACATCAAGACATGGCTCAATTGGTTGATGACTCCGATCTGGCCAAGGCCCTGTTCAAGACTCTCAGAGGCCAAATTCCTGCTGATGCCGAGGAGATCCTCTTCAAGGCTGCTCATTTGGAGAGTCGACAGCTTCAGTACCAAAAGGCTGTTCAGCGTCTTGCCGATAGAGCTACTCACGCCCAGCTTTCAGAGGAGATGATGAAAGTAAAGCTCCTTGCCGATGAAAAGCATAAGAGCATCGGCACTCTAAAATCCTCAGGAGACGTGCTGAAGCAAAAGATCTCTGATCTATCAGCAAAGAGAGAAGTCCTGTTGGCAGAACTCAAACAAGTGGAAGAAGCTCTGTCCCAAGCCCAACAAGAAGAAAGCCAGCTGCCTGAAGCAATCAAGACCCTTGAACAGGAGCGAAACATCCAAGCTCGCAAGGCACTGCAGATGAAGAAGAAACTGCAGCCAGTGGAGGGCTCTGCCAATGAAGACATGAAGGAGATAGAAGAAGCCGACCAGATTCGTCTACGCGCCATATCGACGATCCAGGCTCTACTGAACATATAAATTCTTCATTGGCGGCGTGTCCTGCTCTTCTCTTTTAAACACTCCTGATTATTTTGGTCTAGCCGATAGGACTATTATCGGCACCTTTTTAAAACATTAAGTCTGGCCCCAGATACACTTTAATCCAGCCGATAGGAATGTTATCGGCACTTAAACCTTCATGCATCAAGCCATATGCTAGGATAATATTTCTTTAAGTATTTGCCATTTAATGCCCTAGGAAATTCAACCCCTTCGAGAGTTTCCAAAATATAGGCATTACCAGGAGCAGATCGGTTTATCCGATAAGGACCCTCCCAATTGGGAGACCATTTCCCAAACTTTGAACTTTTAGTCCCGATCGGTAAAATTAGTTTCCATACTATGTCTCCATCGGCAAACTCCTTAGCCTTTACTTTCTTATCATACCATCTGGCAACTCTCTTTTTTTTCTTCTATGTTTATCAAAGCCCTCAGCCGATGCCATGCTAAATCATCTAACTCGTCTGTCATCAAAGTAGCATAGTTATCGGCAATCAATTGATCCTGAAAAGATAGTCGCCTAGATCCAGTCTTAATTTCTCAAGGTAGCACTGCATCATGTCCATACACCAACTGATAAGGTGAAACTTTAGTCGACCCATGACAAGCCATCCGATATGACCATAAAGCTTCATTCAACAATGTATGCCACCTCCTAGGATTCTCTTCAATCTTCCGTTTAATAAGTTTGATGATTCTTTTATTAGACGCTTCGGCCTGCCCATTAGCTTGAGCATAATATGGAGAAGAATTCAACACCTTAGTTCCCATACCGATTGCAAATTCATCAAACTCGTCCGATGTGAACATAGTACCCTGATCGGTAGTAATCGTTTGAGGAATACCAAATCGGTAAATAATATGCTCCTTTACAAAATCAATCATATTGGCCGATGTGACTTTCTTCAAAGGAATAGCTTCAACCCACTTGGTGAAATAATCAGTAGTAACCAAGATGAACTTATGCCCTTTGCTAGAAGGTGAATAAATCTGGCCGATCAAATCAATAGCCCATCCTCGGAACGGCCAAGGTTTAATAATGGGATTCATGGCCAATGCGGGTGCCCTTTGAATATTGCCGAATTTCTGACATCCTTGACACTCCTTGAAATATTTAAAGCAATCTTCAAGTATGGTTGGCCAATAATACCCATTTCTCCTGATCATCCACTTCATCTTAAAAGCCGACTGATGCGCTCCACACACTCCTTCATGGATCTCTCCCATCAAACTTTTAGCTTCATCACCGCCTAAGCATTTGAGAAGAACTCCATCGATTGTTCGATAATATAATTCATCCTCGAGGAGCACATACTTGGTAGCTTGAAACCGAACATGCCTCTCAACCTTCTTAGATGGATCCTTTAAGTAATCAATGATTTCTTTCCTCCAATCATCGGCATTCATTGTCGATAACATATTCAATATGGGCTGATATCACGAGGCATGCTGAGCCAACCGATTAGCATCCTCATTATGCAACCGAGGAACATGCTCTAATCGGAAATCTTTGAATCCCCTTAACAGCTGCATACTCTTTTCGTAATAAGTTATCAAGACTTCACTTCGGCATTCATAGCTTCCAGCCAATTGATTTATAACCAGCATAGAATCCCCAAAGACTTCAACAGCATCAGCATGAACTTCTCTTAACAACTCCAGCCCCTTGATTAAAGCTTGATACTCGGCTTGATTATTTGTTGACATGGCAACAATCGGCAGAGAGAACTCATACTTCCTTCCCTGAGGGGAAATTAACACTACTCCGATTCCTGCCCCCCAGTCACAAGTGGATCCATCAAAGAAGAGCGTCCATGGCACAATTTCCAAAGTTTCCACTGCACCGCGATGTTGAGTCACAAAATCGGCCATAATCTGCCCTTTAACCGCTTTAGCCGATTCGTAACGCAGATCGAATTCCGACAGTGCCAAAATCCACTTACCGATCCTGCAACTCATGATCGGCATAGATAACATATACCGGACCACATCATCTTTGCATATAACAGTGCATTCGGCTGATAGTAAATAGTGCCTCAATTTAATGCAGGAGAAATATAGGCATAAACATAATTTTTCAATAGCCGAATACCTGGTCTTACAATCAACCAATCTCCTACTTAAATAGTAAATCACTCGCTCTTTCCCTTCAAATTCTTGGATTAAAGCCGAACCGATGACCATCCCATCGGCTGAAGGGCTTTCCTTGCTGAGGTGGAATCAAAACTGGAGGATTTACCAAGTAACTCTTGATTTCCTCTAAAGCCAACTGTTGCTCTTTCCCCCATATGAACTCTTGATCGGCTTTCAATTTAAGCAAAGGACTGAAAGCATGAATTTTACCAGACAATTTAGATATAAACCGTCTGATAAAATTTACCTTGCCGATCAAGGATTGGAGCTCAGTTTTGTTTGTAGGGGTAACAATTTTGTCTATAGCATCAACAGATCTTCTACTAATTTCAATTCCTCTCTGATGCACCATGAAACCAAAAAACTGCCCTGCCGATACACCAAATGCACACTTATTGGGATTCATCTTTAAACCATGTTTCCTTGTGCATTCCAACACTTTTCGTAAAGCGGCAAGATGCTTTGTGAAATCTCCAGATTTAACCACCACATCGTCAATATAAATTTCCACCAGCTTGCCGATGAACTCATGAAAGATAAAATTCATAGCCCTCTGATAAGTAGCACCAGCATTTTTCAAACCAAAGGTCATGACTATCCATTCAAACAACCCAACATGACCAGGACATCTAAATGCAGTCTTTGGAATATCTTCTTCAGCCATGAATATTTGATTATATCCTGCATTGCCATCTATAAAACTTATGATCCGATGCCCAGCCGCAGCATCAACCAGTAGATCGGCAACTGGCATTGGGTAACCATCCATCGGCGTAGCTTTATTAAAATTCCTGAAATCAATGCAAACTCGAAGCTTCCCATTTTTCTTGTAAACTGGAACAACATTGGAAATCCACTCGGCATATCGACATTGCCGAATAAATTTAGCTTCGATAAGTTTGGTTATTTCGTCCTTAATATCAGGAAGAATATTTGGATTACATCGACGAGCTGGCTGCTGATTTGGCCGAAATCCAGATTTGATGGGTAACCGATGTTCAACAATCGATCAGTCTAAACCAGGCATCTCAGTATAATCCCAAGCAAAGCAATCTTTATATTCCTTTAACAGATCAGTTAACTGCTGCTTACACTCAGAATCTAACTTAGCACTAATAAAAGTAGGTCTAGGCTTATCACCACTACCTATGTCTACCTCTACCAAATCATCGGTCGATGTGAACCCCTGGCCTAATTTTCCATCATCGGCGAACCTATCCATTAAAACTCCTCATCAGAAACGACTGCTTGGATCAGTGGAATTTCATAATCGGCAACTTTGAGGAAATCCTTCTCCCAAATCTCTCCCGAGATGCACCTAGTCCTTTCATAAGTGTCTGCCTCTGCCGATGCAATGACATAAGAAGAATCTCTCAGGACAATCTCAATCTTGTCACATACCCACTGAACCAAGCATTGGTGCATTGTAGATGGGATGCAACAATTGGCATGAATCCAATCTCTCCCCAGCAGCAAATTATAAGCACCTTTTCCACTGATTACGAAGAAAGTTGTCGGCAAGGTTTTGCTGCCGATGGTCAACTCGACGCATATTTCCCCCTTAATTGGAGTCACATTTCCTTCAAAGTCTTTTAGCATCATATCGGTCTTGGTCAAATCTTGATCTTCTTTCCCAAGTTTCCGATAGACTGCATATGGCATGATATTAATAGCAGCCCCACCATCAACTAATATCTTGGTCATAGGCTGCCCATCAACTCTTCCTTTGACAAACAAAGCTTTAAGATGCTGCCTTTCATTGTCGGACGGCTTTTCAAAGATGGCCGTCATCGGATCTAGAGCCAACTGAGCTATCTGGTCGGAAAAATTCAGCTCCTCATCATCACTGGATGGCGTAAGGACCTCCATCGGCAACATAAATACCATGTTGACATTTGCCGATGGCCCTTTTCCCTTAGGATCCGGTTGTTGCTGATCTCCAGATCGGCCAGAATTCTCACCCTTGCTTAGCTTTTCCCATCTTTCGCGCTGCAGCCTCCTTTTCTGTGTCCTAGTCAACCCTTCTGGACACCATGGAGGGAGTTGTGGCTGCCTTACCGATGGGCGATGACTTTCCCTTGATTCCATCCGATAGGTATTAGCGTCTCTACAAAATATGAACTCATCGGGAACTCGAGCATTTGCCATCTCTTCAAGCTCCTCTTGATTCCTAGGAAAGTATTCAACGCGATCACCAAGCCTATCATGTATGTTGAGCCTGCCCCCCAGCCGATCATGAACTGAAGCTCTCCCCCTAATCGGCCCATCAAATCGGCGGTCATTGTTCTGATACTGCCGATTTGACCTGTCATACCGATCATAACCATTGCATTCAGGGCAGTCTCTAATGGTAGGAAGCTTAATATTTTGTTCCCAACAATGGATAAAGAACGGACAATTCCAATGATCCCTATGCCGATTCCACTCCTGTCGGCGTCTTTCTTCTTCCCGACGGTAGTCTTCTTGCTGGCGCCGATACCGATCCTCACACTGCTGCCAAGTTTCCCGAGGCCTTCTATGGGTTATTATAATGCCAGATCGGGGAGGCCTTCCTGAGTTAATTCCCTCCTGGATCAAACCTTTTCCTTTGGCATCGGCGGCAGTAATCTGATGTTGAGGATCGACCGATGCACTTCTTTCAGCTGCCTCTGACGTCAAAACCTTGGTTTTCCCCTTAGCATCCAACATGTTTGTCGGAAAAGGGTGTTGATCAATCTTCATCGGCTTCTGAGCTCTGGAATTGTCAAACTTGATTCTCCCAGATTCTATTGCCGATTGCAGCTGTTGTCTGAAAACTTTGCACTCATTGGTGCTGTGGGAAGTCGCATTGTGCCACTTGCAATATTTCATCTTCTTCAACTCTTCAGCCGACGGAATCACATGATTGGGTGACAACTTGATCTGGCCTTCCTGAAGTAGAAAGTCAAATATCCTATCGGCTTTGGTGATATCAAATGTGAACTTTTCTGGCTATTTATGCCCAAAAGGGCAAGACATCGGCTTCTTATTTTTCACCCATTCTACCAAGCTGATGACTGGCTCTTCATTAGAATCCGAGCTTGCTGCCTCATCAACAAATGACACCTTTTTGTTCCAAGCTCTCTTAGGTTCAAAGGGTTTGATATCCTGGTCGGAGATCCTCTGCACCAAGTGACATAAGCTCTCGAACTCTTGAGAAGCATACTTGTCCCTGATGTGTGGCAATAAACCCTAGAAAGCCAAATCGGCTAGCTGCCGATCATCTAGAACCAAACTATAGCATTTATTCCTGACCTCCCGCAATCTCTGCACAAAGCTTTCAACTGATTCATCATTGCATTGTTTCAATCTGACTAAATCGGTAATTTTCTTCTCATGAACTCCAGAGAAGAAGTACTTGTGGAACTGCTTCTCTAGATCGGCCCAAGTGATCACCGAGTTGGGAGGTAACGAAATAAACCAGGTAAAAGCCGATCCAGACAAAGATGATGAAAATAGACGAACCCTCAATTTATCCTTGTTAGCAGCTTCCCCACATTGGATGATGAACCTGTTGACATGCTCCATAGTCAATGTATCATCCTGTCTAGAAAACTTAGTGAAATCTGGTACTTTGTACCGATTTGGAAGTCGAATCAAATCATATGCGGGAGGATACGGTGTCCGATAAGAGTAAGTGTTGACTTTGGGTTTATCCCAAATTGGTATCTCATTACTTCGGCAATCTTATCGGCCCAAAAAGCATCGGCATCTTGCCGATGGGGTGGTTGTGGATCTGGCACCTGCTGATATGCTTCCACATGTCTCTGAGGCGCACGATCTGCATGGAACATGGGGTTGATCATCTGTCCACCAATCTGCTGACCAAGATTCATCGGCTGGTTGGCCAACCCTTGATTCTGGAACCCAGGCTGGATCTAGCCTTGTTGAAACCCTGGAGCCTGATGATTCTGCTGAGGCATCTGTGGAAAGACTAACTGCCCTATCCATCCATTATTAGCATCCATCGGCATAGGCCCTGCCGATGACTGGTAATTGGGCATCATCATTGAATTGACATACCCTGGCTGTGTCATAAACCTCTGTTGCGTCGGCATTGAATCTGCCGATGCATTAGGCATCTGGAATGTTGGAGCTTGAGAATTCCCAGTGTAAGGTCTAGCAGTAGTAGTTGTAGTATACTGGGGACTCTGATTCATCGGCAGATTTGGAGGTGCCGATGCCATAGGAGCCTTGCCTCTCATATCGGTTGTTTGAGATGTACCAGGCGTCTTCAACATCATCTCTGGGGGCATACCATAACCCCACCAGTTGGGAGGAACAGATCCCGACATTGTCGATGCTAATAGATCTGTGGCAAGCTTGATTTGCTCATCTGAAGTTGATGGATTAGTCGTCATCGGCGTAGATTGCACATTAGTGAGCCCTAATGTGCTTGGAGGAGAAGTAACCTCTACACCCGCAGCGGCTGTTGTAGCCGATGGAGCTGTGACCACTGGTGATCCCGGCTGATGATAGACAGGGCCCACATAGTTTGGTGGCAATTGTCCTTCTTTGAAAGTTCTAGCCACGGCATTGAAAACCGTATTGGACAGCAGACCAGCTTGATTGATCAACGCACGGTTAATAGCATTATCAACCATGTCTTGAAGTTCACCAGGATTGGCTTCAAAAGTAACCTGCCGAGGTGCCGGCAGTGCTTCTTTCTGGATTACTTCGCCGCTCCTGTTGATACTGAAGGACTTCAAACACTGCTGCTTGTACTCCTCCATGGCTTTTGCAATAGCTTGCTTCTGCTCATCTCTGAGATTGGCTTCCGTGACGGGATGACGTTCTCCAAGTCGAAATCGGTGTTCGACATGTTGATCTAGATCTTGAACTGGTCCCATCGAGCGTGCCAAAAGATGTGTTGATGCAAAAGCTAATCTACAAACACAAAGGGCTAATACCTGATTCGAACGTTAAGGCGTGCCAGCCGATTTGACCTTACTATCGGCAAAGGTGATAACTCGAACACTTTGGTCCCGACAACAGCGATGTGCCCGGATGTCACGGCCAAGAGGTATTCACACGGAACTTGAGAACGCGCCGAGCTTAAGTCGACGAATTCCTAAGAACTCATAGTAAAAAGGAAAATATGACGAAGTCATCGAAAATGTAGATGCTGGAATATGAGTAAAAACTTGTGTTTGATTGATTGATCGATTCTTCATTACAAGGCCCTAGGGTCTACATTTATACCCTGCTTAGAGAGCTACAATCAGACACGACCAGGACTCGAATTCCAAATTAAACGGAATCCGTATATTAAACAAATTTAAATAACTAAGGAAAATATAAAACTATCCCCTTGTAACCGACCGGGACACCGCCACAGATCAATCGGCAATCTCCACGCTTTCCTTCAGAGTCATCGGCAAATCTCCTATTATGGCCATCGGCAAACACTAATACTGATCATTGGCACGAACACGTCACCACCTCTGGACTTAGTCACACTCAATCGTCTTTTCATCGGCAATCATCCTCATAGGCAACTTCCCTGCAGACTGGTTACCGTTGCTCCATCTGCCGATCCATACTTTACTGATCCCCGGGTACGTGTCCAAAAACGGTGTCAACACCGATGAAAGGATATTTGGGTGGTTCGGTTTGAGAGAGTGAAAGATTCGAGGCGCGTGCCGAAGAACCGGACTAAGGTTGTTTGGATTTGGTAATTAATTACTGACAAGAAGGAGTAATTGCGTAAAGGCGTCATTAATTGAAAGAATTTTGGAGCATTAATGATTTTATACTCCGAAATTGGGGGGCATGTGTTGACACCGTTTTTGGACACGTATCTTTGGGCACATATCTAGGAGTTAATGAAATACAGATCGGCAGGCGAAAGAATGGTGACTGGTTGTCAACGGAGTTGCAGATGGGAATTGATGACTAAATAGCAGAATGTGGCTAAGTCCAGGGAGGGTAATTGATCTATGCCGATGACTGATACTGATGGTTGCCGATGCCGACGGAAGGTGGTTTGCCGATTGCCGATGATAACAGGAGGCGCAGGAATTGCTGATAGGATGGTGGTGGTGTGCCGATCATCTGTGGTAGATAGGTTAATGTTTTCTATAGTTATTAGAGTTTGTTTTGTATACGGATTCCGTTTAATTTGGAATTAGAATCCTAGTCGTGTCTGGTTGTAATTCTTTTTGGGCAGGGTATAAATATAAACCTTGTAGCAATGTAATGAATAATATATACACAATCAATCAAATACAAATCTTTACATCTAATTCAGCATCTACTTTTTCGACAACTTCGTCAACTTGCGTATTTTCCTTTGACTATGAGTTCTTAGGAATTCCTCGAGTCAACCTCAGTGAGTTCTCGAGTTCCGCGTGAATACCTCTTGGCCGTGACATCCGGGCGCATCGCTGTTGTTAGGATCAAAGTATTCGAGTTATCACCTTTGTCGATTGTATGGTCAAATCGGCTGGCACGCCTTAACATCAAATCGGGTGTTAGCCCTTTGTGTTTGCAGATTTGTTTTTGCATCAACAGAGTTGAATCTAAGGTAATTCTATAACTACGCCAATGAATAACTCTAATTAGTGAAATTACATCTAGAAATTATCGTTAAGACAACCCTATATCATAAAGAGGCATCAACTAATGAGGGTTTTAAGATGCAACCATCACCTCCTTCGTGACCGCACCCATGCTAGCCCTATGTACGGGGGGTGGACTACAGAGGAACCAATGTAGCTGTCACCTACATGGACTACCACATGACCCAGCACGCCAAGGTGCACTCGCAGACAAACAAGATATCTAGACACCACGTCTACATATTGTCTATCATCTACCATATGATCGATTAGGTAAACGCTATACGAGAAATTACATGAATTCAATAAGAACAAACCAACTATCCTAGACATATAATCAAAGTAGAAATTGACTAATGTACTTAAGAACATATGAATATATTAAGAATAAAGTCTCTCTAATATACAATTGAATACTATAAAGTAAGAACTAGATCTATTACCGAACTTTTGCACTCTAGACCGACGCCAGGGGCTCCAGATCCCGATGAAGAACTAGATCTCCTCTACTTCTAATCTAACTAACTAGAACTATAAACTAGAAGGCTCTTGTTGAACATGAAGACGCTTGATGCTTGATGGCTTGAGGCCTTGATGAAAAATGAAGTGCCTCTCTGTAGGGGGGTCTACCCATGTATTTATAGTCTGGTGTGATTCGCGTGTGCCGTAGGATCAAAACGACTTAACCATGGGCCGAGATTATTCCTAAAAGGCAGTGGAGGAAGCTTCCAGAAGAGGAGGGCCAAAACCCTAAGGGGGGCACCAGCCGGTGCTAGGGTGGGGCCGGCCAGCCCCACCTGGCAGCCCCCAGGCCCCCCGTTGCTCCGGGTGACTTCTCGATTCTTTTTGAGTCTTCTCGCGACGTTTCTCGTGGCGGATACATTTCAGTGTTTATTTTGCACTAGAGTCCCTCTTTTTCACCTTTCCTGAAATTCACCCTGGAAAATACAGAATATACAAAACTCATGGAAATTGTTAGTTTAAACACTATACTAGTGTGTATTCATGTTCTCCTTCAGGTTTAAATTTATAATAAAAGTTGACGTTATCGACCGTCAACAATTCCCCCAAGCTTACCTTTTGCTAGTCCCTTAGCAAACCAAGCCTAAGCAGTATATGTATTTGGATCAAGAGTTGCTACAAGGTTTTCATTCTTTCCAAGTACATATGCTCCCACACAAAGATTCCCCTCCGGATTAGTCAGTACTTTCTCTAATCTTCAAAGTTACCTGTTTTACCTTTAACCATGGGACTTTTATAGCTTTTGCCTGAGTCTTGAGCAATTAGTAGACAGAACAATCAGGTCAAGCAATATATCTCAAATTCTTTGCAAAACCATTATTTTGGAGTTTTTATAAGTTTTCAAAATAAAACTCAGAGCTTAATTGTATGACACCCTCAAGTCTCTTAATATATGTGGTATTTATGGTTCTCTCTTGAGGCATTTATACCTCCTATAGCTAAAGATATATATGGTAGAGCTTATAGGAGCGCTAATCAAGGATAAACATACTTGCAATGCATGTATTGTAAAGTCAACTAATGGATCCACGGAGAATCGAGGCATACAATCAAACCAAGGTGTGCATGTGTATGGAATATGGTGGATAGGTGTATTTGTGGTATTTCTGGCTAATTCTAATTTCTTTGGGAATAACTTTCTATTGAAACTTTTTAGGAAAGACATGGGATATCTTTATTATTCATTCATATATATATTTAAAATAGGGAGGCGGGTATCTAGTACCCATTGTTTTAATTATTGGGACACTTGTCCATCTTTTACTCCCATCTCTTCTTTTATATTTTTGCATAGCCACATGTATCCTTTAAATACAATAAATGATTAGAGAGGTATATCAATAATTTAGAACATTAAAGACAAGTGTATCCTATAGGGTGATTGTTGGTGTTTACTCCTAGTGTAGGAGTAATGCATATATGAACTGGAGCGTGTATGTGATCTTGGGTTTAAAAGCATGACAAGACTCTTGTAAGGTATACAACAAAGGTTGACTGAACTCAATGCAAAGTAAGTAGCTTAAATGTGTAAATGATTTCCTAACTCTAAATGTATATTATATCTGGCTTTTGTAGGAATTTACTTTGTCATACAAGAGCTCATCATGTAGGATTTTTGGGTTTTCAAAATAAATCCCCAGAACTTAGTAATGGCAGGAATAAGATAAATAGCGGCTCAAACTTTCAATAATCATATCAACCAACTACCTAGACTTAGCTCAAACTTAAGCCACCATAAATTTCAGGTTTAGAGTAAATCTTCAAATTAAAATAGTAATGTCTAAAACTCGAGAAAATCTATCATTGGAATCTAGGTACTTGTAAACAATAGAGCAAGTATTCATCATTTCTAAGACAAAATTTTAAATGTTCATCAATTTTTATTTAGCTCTAGTTTAGACTGACTCTAAACAGACTCTAACACTTAACTGATTTTAGACTCCCAAAAGACTCTATGACTTGTGGACCTTTAGGTGCCCACATATTTTTGGTATTTTTATAACTATATAGACTCGATAATCGTTTAGGTAGAATTACCTAATAACTAGGGGATGCTCCTCGCCCAAGTTGGATGTTTGCAATACTTGGTGTAGATGTCCTTCAGAGTGAGCTAACCAGTGGCGGACCTAGTGGGTGCCACCGATAGACTCTCTCCTCGCTATGATGTTATTCCTGCATAGTTATACTCCAACAAGAAAACCAAAACTCGAGGCTTGTATTTAATAATGGGTTAGCGGTCAGCCAATGAGCAATTGATTATTCTTATGAGCTAATTCTAATGTTGGCTGATTTAACAGGATTTCACTTTTCTCCTATTTTATTGAATTTTCTATTTACGATGCATGGAATAAATATGAATGCTATATATATATTTTTATGCCACCACAGTAAATATACCTAAGGGATTACCATAAGTTTATTCACATAGGGCTTTGATATTTATGATGCAATGATTAAAGCAGTAATTTTTTTTATTATTTTTGTATTAATATGCCAAGAGAAATAAATGCGCTACTAAATGTATTAAAGCAAAATTGCTAATGCATATTAATTTAACTAGATAACTACCATTCCGACCTTATGGCTAGGGTATGTAATTGAAAGTCTACCGATAGGACTTAGATGGCGGAGAGGACTTACTCAGTGGGTTCATCGCCTGAGGTAACCATAGTCAACTCCCCATCTTGTGGTGATGCAGTACGTGCGTCTTCCTTCCATTTTGCTTCTGTCTCTTTTGCTTCTTCCTTCTCTAGTTCCAACTCTTCAGCTCTGTTCTTCTTTTCCTAGGCTTCTAATCAGGCTAAGATCTCCACTTTCTCTTTCTTGGTGATTTGGTCCATCCTTTCAGCTTCTTCAGCCTACTCACTCCATCGGGGTGCTTGTGTGTTCTCTTCTTGCTCCGTGAAGCGATCTTCATATTTCATAACCTTGCCAGGAAAGACTTCCCATCCGTAGTGAGGCTGGGCGGCCTAACGACGGGCTTGGTGTCTTCTCCTATTGCGTTGCTTCCTGATCTGCTCACGGTTAACTAGTGTTCTAAATTGACAGCGTACCTTTCCGGCAGGTAGGTTGAAGTGGATATGCCCTGATCTGATGTAGATGTTGGCTTTGGCTGTGTAGAGGAACGGTCTTCCCAAGAGGATTGGGGTCTCATCGTCTCCCTGCATGTCAAGAACTAGAAAATCTGCAGGTATATATTGTTCTTGAATTCTTACCATTACATGTGTGACCATTCCTTCTGGGAATCTTAACGATTGATCCGCCATCTGCAACTGAATATGTGTTAGGTATAAAGGTAAATCAAATAATTCATCATATACCTGTTTCGACATTACGTTGCAGCCTGATCCAGTGTCGCAGACGGTGTGGGGGAAGGTGGTGTTTTTGATGGTGCATTCAATGATTGGAACTCTTGGATCACCTCTCTTGATTGGAAATGGCTTAGGTAGCATATGATCGTTCTCGGTGTCGAGAGCGGTGATCAATGGAGTTATTTCTGCATACTTGGTCTTCGTTCAGCTTCTACTGTTCTTCTTCTTCAGCATTGATTGTTGTTCTTGCTTTCCCTATTGGTAGAATTGCTTCGGGGCTGTAGGAGCTTTCAGGACGCGGTTCTTGAATATGAATTTCTCCTTCTTGTCCTTGATGGATAAGACAATCTTGGCGTACTCTGCATAGATGATGGCTTTTGTTGTGCATAAGAATGATGTGCCCAAAATAATGGGTGCCTTCTGATCTACTCCTGTCTCCATGACCACGAAATCAACTGGAACATATGATTGCCCCACTCTAATGACAACTTCTTCTAGTACTCCCTCGGGGTAGCAAATGGATTGATCTGCATGCTGCAAACGCATATTTGTGTACAATTAATAGGGGATCATTTAATATTTTCTCATAAATTACCTTGGGCATGATGTTGACACTTGCACCAAGGTCACAAATAGCTGCTGGAAAGCGGTGGCATCCTATAGAGATAGGAATGACAGGTTTTCCAGGGTCTCCCATCTTCTCTTGTAGAGACGGTAAATCCACTGTAGAGCTGCAGGCTCAATATAACATTAGGTTGCATTGTGAATATGAACAAGGTTAGCAGTTTCTAAATCTTCTGGTTGGCATGGAATCTTGCCTTTTTCTAATAGAGGAACAACAACAGCTAACTGTGCTAATTGTGATTCTAACATTTTATTGAAACTTTGTTGATTCTTTATAGTAGAAGCAAATGTATCCATCCTAGTATGTATGTTTTCCAAAGTTTTATCGTTTGATGCTAGTTTCTTAGTCATTTGATCTAGTAATTTGGATTGACTAACAACTAATTCTCTCAAAGGCAGAAAATTGTTATTAAAATTATTACCTTGGTTGTTTCCTTGGTAATTACCTTGTCGAGGTTGTTGATTCCACCCTTGATTTTGTTGAGGATGATAATAGGTATTATTGTTGATGAAGTTCACACCCTCTTGTAGTGTAGGGCAACTGGTAGTTGAGTGCCCGTAGTCTCCACATTCTTCACATGTCATATGGTAATCATTGATGTGCATGACTTCCATCTTCTCTATGTCGAGCTTCTTCATGATGAGGTCTAGCTTGGCAGTGACCATGTTAGCTTTCTTGAGATGATGGATTCCTCCTCCTTTCTTCCTAGATTGGGTACGTTCTTCATTGATGTTGAATTTGAGGCCATCTTCTCAACAAGTGGTTTAGCATCTGAGAGCTTAAGTGATAGGAAAGCTCCCTCAGTTGCAGCATCAATAGACTCACGGGTACTAGAGATAAGCCCATGATAGAAAGTCTACATTAACAGCCAGTCCTCTATCCCATGATGAGGATAGTCTTCAATATAATTCTGGAATCTTTCCCATGCTTCAGTGAATGATTCATCTTGTTATTGTTGGAAACTTGAAATCTTCCCATGTAGAGCATTAGTCTTAGCTATAGGAATGAATTTTGCCAGGAAAGCAGTCGAGCAAAGGTCCCATGTGTTGTGTTTGTGTTTGTTGGTGTAAAACCACTACTTGGCTTTCCCCAATAATGAGAACAGGAAAAGACGAAGTAAGATAGTATCCTTTGATACTCCTCTGATCGTGAAGGTGCTGCAGATCTCTAAGAAGTGTTGTAAGTGTGCACTTGCATCTTCATGAGCTTTTCCATAGAATTGGCTAGCTTGAACCATGGTGGTGAGAGCAGGCTTGAGCTTGAATCCATTCTCCCCATGTGTTGACTGCTGGTCTAGTCTGAATGTTTGCTGTTGTTGGGGGAGAGAACTCTCGCAGTGTCTTCTCAGCCATGTCTTCAAACACGGGAGCTAGGTTTCCTCCTAACTCTTCTGCTTGTTCTTCTATTTGTCCTTCAAATTCCTCTTCCAATGTTGGAGCTGGCTCCTCTGAAGAGCTAGCTTGAGCAGCAGAGGGTGTTCTTGATGGTGATTCAAATTTGTCCCTTGCTTCTACAAACTTCTTCTTCCTAAGGAGTTTCTCTGGATCTTCGGTAAAGTTTCTTGGAAGAACAAAACCATTCATTCATCACCCTACATAAGATAAAAAATGATAACAACAAAGGGTGTACCTAATAGAGTAGAAATTGATTGGTAATATAACTTTATCCATGCATATATATGTTATCAATATATCCTAAGTTTATTATGCCTTCCGTGCAACGGCGCCAAAAACATTTACTATTGTCATTACTAAAAATAGAGATAAACCCTACTCCTAGTAACAACACCAGAAATGCACGGTATCTAATTAACTTGTCAAATAGCAACTAACCACTAAAACATTCCTAAACACAAAGTAGGTTGTCATCCCTAATTATATTGCTAGGAATTTAATATAGTTTCATATGTTTGTTTGGCATTCTTAATGTCATTACCAATAGTAGACTTAAATTTCTAATTCTGATAACGGCACCAAAAATGCCAAACCTATCCCTCATGCCACTTAAGCCAAGTTGTCATCCCCAGCATGACATGAGAGACGCGGTATTGAAATATGCAATTGCTCTTCTGAATAAATAATAAATGAGATCTGCAAGCGCACAGATTAATACCGATGTAGCATTTTAACCGGGAAGTATTCCAGGTATCGTTATTTATATTTTTAGCACTAGGAAGGGATTGCTAAACATCAATGTTGATTATGGAATGGAACATAGAATTGAGTATCTATCATTGCATGTATAATTTAGAGCATTTATTTATCTCTTTCATACAGGGATAAATGTCACATAAAATATAGATAAAGTATGAATGGTGACAAAGATAATTAATCTGATCAGCATAACTGGCCACATATATATAAATATGATAAGGACCTCAACAGATAATCTAGCAAGTCATTAGCATGGAATTAGGATGAACTACAAGAATATTTCCTAAGTTATTCTTAACTATAAAGTCTAGCATATCATAGTTAGTGCAATTATACTTGGCAATCATTGCGAGACAGGACTACGCCCATGCATAGTGATATTACCAAGGAAGATGAGAAACATAGCAATCACTCCCCTATAATAATGTTGCTCTGCCTGCCCTATACACGAGAGGGGGACTATATAAGAATCAATAGAGCTGTCACCACAACGAACTACCCCGCGATCCGGCATATAGGGTACAGTCATAGATAAATACGGTATAGGCACCATGCCTACACAATACTTATCATTTACCCACTGTACACATGGATAAACGTTATACGATCCTAAACATGTATATAATTCCGATCTAACTAAGCCAAGCATATAACTATGATAACTAAGAACAATATAATTGCAAATATAAACAAGTAGAGCAAAGTCATAATCAATATATTGAAGTAGAATAAAGTCATATTCATAATATTGAAGAACAATGATGAACAAATGAAGAATAGTAGAGGAATTACCAAGAAATCTCTTGACAGATCCAAAAACCAATCGAAGATTGACTCCTTCTAGTTCTAATCCTATGTAGCTATGCTATACTAGAGATCTATTGATGTGGTGGCTCTAGGGCTTGATCAGAGGCTTCTTCTCCCAAGATGGATAAATGAATTAGGGTTCAGGGGTCCTCTCCTCCACGGGCTAGGGGTCTGCTTATATAGTCCCTCCAAATGAATATGGGTCGTCGGATCATACCGACATTAATCGCACGATTTTCCATAATCCCTTAGGTCGGTGGAGCATGATCCGCGAGGTGAAACGTGATTGGCCCTCAGGCCAGGGCGGGCACCCAAGGGGGCAGGACGGGCGCCCTGCCCTCGGGCCCGTTTGGTCTCCCGCTTGTTCCCATGGCTTCTGGACTCTTCTAGATGTTGGATAATTGCGGTGCACGTTAATATCTCTATGTAAATCCGACGTGTGGGCCTTTCTTCCATAATTCCTGATAACCCCCTGCAGAAATAGACAAACACCAAAACTCGTGGAATTCTATCAGATAAAACCCTAAGTGTGGGCCTTTTCTTTGTTTATTTTTTGATTATATTTGATACTTAAGGACCATCAACAAACTCCCCCAAGCTTACCTCTTGCTCGTCCCTGAGCAAGGATAATCTTAGTGATGGATCAGAAGTTGTTGTAATGCCTTTAAAAGTTGACGGTACACATGCTTTCAAATAAGGTCTCATCTCTAAGTTAGAGTAAATTGTTAAGACTTAAAACTTACTCATTTTACCTTTCACCATGGGACTTGTAACCGTCACTTTTATCTTGAGCAGTTAAAAGATAGAACGGTCTAGTCAAGAGCCATGTCTCTTATTCTTGATCAGCTATAGCTCTAGAGTTTTTGCAGATTTTCAAATAAAACTCAGAGATTCCTTGTATGACTCTCTCAGATCTCACTTTTGTGGTATTTCTAGATCCTTACCAAGGTTGTGATGGTATATGCCTTCTCTCAAAGTATGTAGTATTTGTCGTGTGAAGCACAGTGACCTTGCTCTCTCTCTCACCCTACTTTAATAAGGCTTTTGATATCTGGAGCTCATAGGTGGGAGATAAAGTATACATACTTACAAGGCATTTATTGCATAGTCAAACCATGGATCCAGAGAAACAAGTCAATAAGTCAAATCAAGATGTGCATGTGTGGCGAATGAATGGTGTATGGTGATGATGGTGATAATAATGGTGAAAGTCTAATGCTACTTTTGCTCTTTTGAGGGGATACATACCTTTCTTGCTCTTTTGAAACTTTTTGAGGAGAATGAGATGCTCTACATTTTATTTTTCTTTCCTCTCAGGTGGGTATCTTGTACCCCTAATTCTACTATCGGACACTTGTCCATTTTTACCTCTCGTCTCACTTTTTCTTTTCTATCGAGGTTTCGGGCACTTGCCTCTTTTTATTTCCTCGTATCCTTTCTTTTCTTTTAGAGCACTCATCTCCTGAAATTATATAGCAAGTGGTAGTAACCAAGATAACTTGAGCATTTATTTTACAAGGGAAAAATAGAAATGTTTTTGGTTATTCTCTCCCGGATTAGGAGTAGAATATTTTTGAGTGGCTCTGGAGATGGAAATGGGTGGATATATATGGATGCGTACTTCCGGAGTTGAAGCAGCATGTGTGAGTGAACGTGTAAGTGAATCTTGATTTAACCAAATGACAAGCTCCTAAGGGTCTACACAGCTCGACCACACTCAATGCTCATAAGCAGTAAAAAGTAAATCTGTGGCTCAAAGTCTAGCAAGCATGTATATATGGCTGTGGTAGGAATTTAAACTCTCATCATACAGGAACTCATCATGTGTTATTTTAAAGATTTTCAAAGATAAAATTCTCCAAATTTCTAGCATCTCTAGGAATAGATAAACAGCACCTCAACCTTCCCATATCATATCCGTTAACAACTTAGACTTGAGATCAAGTTCTCTTCCCACAAGTTCAGGTTTAGAGCAAACTTTAAATTATAACAGTTATGTCTAAACTAGAGAGAGAACTTCAAATTTGAAAATTAGGCAGAGCAACTATTCATCATATCCATGCTAGAGTTTTACTAAGATTTAGTTTAGCATAGCCACTTTATTTATTTATTAAGCACACTAAGCAAAAGATATATATATATATATATAAGCACAAAATCTTTATTTGATTTTTTCATGGTTATATATATTTTTATTTTAATATAGTATAAGTATAAATGTAGATAGAAGTACTTAGCGGGATAAATGGGGGTGCTCTCCCCCAAGCTGGATTTTGACGTAATTTCCTCTGATGTAGCTAGCAGGTGGTGGAGGTGTATTTGAAACTCGGCAGCACCCTGACAGCAATTAGGATGTCCTCCGTCTGCTAGTCTTCTTGATCCTTGAATTCTATGGAGCTCAAATAGACAACAAAGCTTTGTGGAACTGATTAGGTGTTAGCATAAATATTTAGCCTTTATCATGTTGAGCTTCCTCAATAAATGTTACTCTCTTTGGTAGGATCACAGTCTTATTTTTATATTTTCATTTTTATAGAGTAGAAAAATATTTATTTTATATTTATGCCACCATAGTGAATGTACTTATGGGTTTTATGCCACTCGTATACTCACATGGGGCTTACTGTTTTTTAACATTTTTATTTTCTTTTTAGGATAGTAAGAACATGATTGACTAAGCAAACTATTTGAAAGGAAAAGGATAACTACCAAGTTTACCTCTTGGTAAGGCGTTCGATGTTTTTAAGTCCTCTGAACAGGACTCTCTGTTTTCTCAGTTGTCCTGAGATTCACTGGATAGCGTAGTCGGTGGTACCGGCGGCACCTCCTCTTCGTGTACAACTATGTTCTCTCTCCACACCTGACTCGGTGCTACGGTCTCCACTGGATAGTTCTGTTCAAGTTGTATGTCTTCAGACCTTACCACTTTTCTTTCGTAGTCTGCCCATCCGTCCTTGATGATTTGCCTCCTCTGGTCGCGGTTGTGTCTTCTTCTGACCTGCTTAGAGTCTTCAACTATATAGTTAGGGTCAGTAAAATAGCGATGTACCTTCTCAGAGGGAAAGTGCATGTGGACTTCTCTAGTTTCAATGTAGATGATTGCTTTAACGGTGCCGAGGAACGGTCTCCCAAGGATGATGGGTGGATCATACTTGTCTTCTCCCATACCAATAACCTGAAAGTCTGTATGGACAAAATGATCGTCTATTTTGACAGGCACGTCAGTTACTATTCCTTCAATCTTTCAGAATGTCTAATCTACCATCTGGAGCTGAATGTATGTTGGTTTTAGGGGCATGGTTCTGAATAGAAGCTGATAGGTGACTACGGCCATTATGTTGACGCCCGATCCGGTGTCGCAAAGTGTCTTGTAGAAGTTGTACCCATTTATGGAGCAGTGGATGCTTGGCATACTTGGGTCATCCTTCTTGGTCAGGAACAGTAACTTGAGTTGATGATCTTGACCTCCGTGAACTGCAGTGACCATCTTAACTGACTCGGTCCACACTTACTTGTTCCTGTTCCTCCTGTTGGTCCTCTTCCTTGCTTCATGTCGGGATTGCTTTGGGATTTGTGTAGTCTTGTTCTTGAAGGAAAACGTCTCCTTCCTCCCTTTGATGTAGAAACTGATCTTGGCAGCACTAGCGTAGATGACAGCTCCCGAGGTGTTCAGGAATGGCCTCCTCGGACGCAGAGGTTCTTCAATATTCCCTTTGGGAAACTTAACGTCCGATCTGCAAGCTGCAAGCACATGGTTGTTTCTAATAAAGGATATGTAAAGAATTTTTCATAGAGTACCCTGGGCATAATGTTGACGCTAGAGCCAAAGTCGTAGAGTGCTCCTGGGAAGTCCACCATGCCGATGGAGATCGGGATGACGAGGCGTCCTGGATCGCCTCTCTTGACCGGTAGAAGGTCAGTAGTAACTTCCGCAACGGGATTACTCCAGTAGTTACCTGTATCAAACATGTCTACAAGATTTACAGATTCTAATCCTTATGGTTGTGATGGTATACCGGGGTTAGTAACAGGAACAACAGCAGCTATTTGATTTAACTGAGATTCAATCATTTTATTAAAGCTAATTTGATTCTTGATGGTAGTAGAGAAATTTTCCATTCTATTATTTATATTTTCTAACATTTTATCATTAGATGCCAATTTCTTGGATAGGTTATCCATTAGCTTTCCTTGATTAGACACTAACTCTCTTAGAGGTGGAAAATTATTATTATTGTAAGAATTGTTACCTTGATAATTACCTGAGTAGTTAGGCCTCTATTGATTCCAACCTTGATTTTGTTGAGGACGGTTGTAGTAGTAGTCGTTGATGTAGTTCACGTCCTCAAGCATCTCAAGGCAGTGATTGCCTGAGTGTCCAGTATCTTCACACTCCTCACAAGTCATGTGAGAGTCGTAGACGTGCATAACTTCTTTCTTATCTCTAGCTCTATCATCGAGCTTCTTCATGAGCAGGTCTAGCTTGGCAGACAACATGTCTACTTCCTTGAGCTGGTGCATACCTCCACCTCTCTTGCGTGTATGGGTCCTTTCTTCATTCCAGCCTTGGTTGGATGCCATCTTCTCCACAAGAGCTGTGGCTTGTGGTATGGTGAGTGATAGGAATGCTCCTCCAGCTGCAGCATCCATGGTCTCATGGGAACTATTGCCGAGCCCATGATAAAACGTCTGCATCAGTAACCAGCTCTCCATTCCATGATGGGGACATTCTAGGATGTAGTCTTGGAAGCGCTCCCATGCTTCTGGAACGGATTCATCATGTTGTTGCTGAAAACTTGTAATTTTCCCACGGAGAGCATTGGTCTTGCCCATGGGAAAAACTTAGCCAGAAAGTTCGTGGAGCAGAGTGCCCACGTAGTCTTCTTCTCCTTTGTAGCGTAGAACCACTGCTTCGCTCTCCCCAACAGTGAGAATGGGAAGAGGCGAAGTAGTATAGCATCTCTGGGGACTCCTGACATGGTGAATGTGCTACAAATCTCCAGGAAGTGTTGGAGATGAGCACTAGCATCTTCGTGTGCCTTCCCACAGAACTGGTTGGATTGCACCATGTTGATAAGTCTAGGCTTGAGCTCAAAGTTGCCGTCGATCTCTACAGCAGGTCCAGTGCGGATGTTGTCCGTAGTGGGAACTGAGAACTCGCGGATCGATTTGTTCGCCATGACTTCGAATTCTGAAGACAAGTTCCGGATGAAATTTCGGCAATCTTCTTGGTTGGATGAAGCTTCGTGCTGAAGTGTTGACGATGTCTTCTTGAGCTTGACTCTTGTTTTTCTGAATAACGCTTCGGGGTTGTCAACGAAATTTCCTGGAAGATGTCTTCTATTCATACATTACCCTGCATAAAATAAAATAGAAAAATACCGGGGTAAAACTGTATGAGAGAATTGATAATCTCAATCATATTAGTGATGCGAATGATGACTCAAAATTCCATATTCATTCCTTATTAGTAATCAACCTTCCCCGGCAACGGCGCCAAAAATGCTTGTTGGGCATTCTTAACGTCATTACCAAAAGTAGACTTAAATTTCTAATTCTGATAACGGCGCCAAAAATGCCAAACCTATCCCTCATGCCACTTAAGCCAAGTTGTCATCCCCAGCATGACATGAGAAACGCGGTATTGACATATGCAATTGCTCTTCTGAATAAATAATAAATGAGATCTGCAAGCGCACAAATTATACCGATGTAGCATTTTAACCGGGAAGTATTCCAGGTATCGTTATTTATATTTTTACCACTGGGAAGGGATTGCTAAACATCAATGTTGAATATGGAATGGAATATAGAATTGAGTATCTATCATTGCATGTATAATTGAGAGCATTTATCTATCTCTTTCATATAGGGATAAATGTCACATAAAATATAGATAAAGTATGAATGGTGACAAAGATAATTAATCTGATCAGCATAACTAGCCACATATAAATATGATAAGCACCTCAACAGATAATCTAGCAAGTCATTAGCATGGAATCAGGATAAACTACAAGAATATTTCCTAAGTTATTCTTAACTATAAAGTCTAGCATATCATAGTTAGTGCAATTATACTTGGCAATCATTGCGAGACAGGACTACGCCCATGCATAGTGATATTATCAAGGAAGATGAGAAACATAGCAATCACTCTCCTGTAATAATGTTGCTCTGCCTGCCCTATACATGAGAGGGGGACTATATAAGAATCAATGGAGCTGTCACCACTACGAACTACCCCGCGATCCGGCATATAGGGTACAATCGCAGATAAATACGGTATAGGCACCACGCCTACACAATACTTATCATTTACCCACTGTACACATGGATAAACACTATACGATCCTAAACATGTATATAATTCCAATCTAACTAAGCCAAGCATATAACTATGATAAACAAAGAACAATATAATTGCAAATATAAACAAGTAGAGCAAAGTCATAATCAATATATTGAAGTAGAATAAAGTCATATTCATAATATTGAAGAACAATGATGAACAAATGAAGAACAGTAGAGGAATTACCAAGAATCCTCTTGACAGATCCGGAAACCAATCGAAGATTGACTCCTTCTAGTTCTAATCCTATGTAGCTATGCTATACTAGAGATCTATTGATGTGGTGGCTCTAGGGCTTGATCAGAGGCTTCTTCTCCCGAGATGGATAAATGAATTAGTGTTCAGTGGTCCTCTCCTCCAGGGGCCAGGGAGTCTGCTTATATAGTCTCTCCAAATGAATATGGGCCGTCGGATCAAACCGGCATTATTCGCACGATTTTCCTTAATCCCTTAGGTCGGTGCAGCATGATCCGTGAGGTGGAAGGTGATTGGCCCTCAGGCCAGGGCGGGCGCCCTGCCCCCAGGCCCGTTTGGTCTCCTGCTCGTTCCCATGGCTTCTGGACTCTTCTAGATGTTGGATAATTGCGGTGCACGTTAATATCTATATGTAAACCTAATGTGTGGGCCTTTCTTCAATAATTCCTGATAATCCCCTGCAGAAATAGATAAACACCAAAACTCGTGGAATTCTGTCACATAAAACCCTAAGTCTGGGTGTCGGTTGCATTTGGATCCTTTTCTTTGTTTATTTGTTGATTATATTTGATACTTAAGGACCGTCAACAATGTTCTACTGTAAAGACAGAGAATAACAATTATGAATATAATTATAAACTAAATGGGTTCTGCAAGCTGATAGATTATTATACCGTTGTAGCATTTTACCTAGGGAAGTATCCAGGTTGTCGATTTATATTTATACCACTGGGAAGGGTAAGTGTTAAACAATATCTATTATATTGATAAGAAACTATATATGATGAATAAATGATATTACCCAAGTCGTATAGTCTACTTCATAATAGGCAGAGGTCACAAGAAAATATAGATAAATATTAATGGTAGCATAATCATCAAGTATCATATTTAAGGATAATCATCAGAGCATCTACTAGTCATAATCATAGTTAGCCAATGGATAAACTAGGGAGTTGAATCTAAAGTAATTCTATAACTAAGACAATGAATAACTCTAATTAGTGTAATTACATCTAGAAATCATCGTTAAGTCAACCCTATATCATAATTACATCTAAAGAGGCATCAACTATTGAGGGTTTTAAGATGCAACCGTCACCTCCTTCGCGACCGCGCCCATGCTAGCCCTACATACGGGTGGCGGACTACAGAGGAACCAACGCAGCTGTCACCTATGCGGACTACCACACGACCCAGCACGTTAAGGTGCACTCATAGACAAACAAGATATCTAGACACCATGTCTACATATTATCTATCATCTACCCAACAAACGATTAGGTAAACGCTATACGAGCAATTACATGAATTCAATAAGATCAAACCAACTATCCTAGACATATAATCAAAGTTTACAATGACTAATGTAATTAAGAACATATGAATATATTAAGAATAAAGTCTCCCTAATATACAATTGAATACTATAAGTAAGAACTAGATCTATTACCGAACTCTTGAGCTCTAGACCGACTCTAGGGGCTCCAGATCCCGATGAAGAACTAGATCTCCTCTACTTCTAGTCTAACTAACTAGAACTATGAACTAGAAGGCTCTTGATGAAGTTGAAGGCGCTTGATGCTTGATGGCTTGAGGCCTTGATGAATAATGAAGTGGCTCTCTCCAGGGGGGTCTACCCATGTATTTATAGTCCAGTGGGATTCGCGTGCATCATAGGATCAAACCGACTTAACCAAGGGCTAGGATGACTCCTCAAAGGCACTGGAGGAAGCTTCTAGAAGAGGAGGGCCAAAACCCTAAGGGGGGTGCCGGCCGGCGCTAGGGTGGGGCCGGCCGGCCGCACCTGGCAGCCGCCAGGCCCCCCGTTGCTCTGGGTGACTTCTCGATTCTTTTTTAGTCTTCTCGCGACGTTTCCCGTGGTGGATATGTTTTCATGTTTATTTTGCACTAGAGTCCCTCTTTTTCAGCTTTCCTAAAATTCACCCTGGAAAATACAGAATATACAAAACTCATGGAAATTGTTAGTTTAAACCCTATACTAGTGTGTATTCATGTTATCCTTCTGGTTTAAAGTTATAATAAAAGTTGACGTTATCGACCGTCAACAGAAAGGAATTGCAAGCCCATGTGAACGAGCTTATTGGTGATACACAAAGCTACGGTAGATTGCACAATTGGACACATGTACTTTGTTTTAGGGAGCTTCCACATTTCCATAAGTTGCTACTTCCAAATAGTATTGATGTGATGGATAATGAAAAGAATATGGGTGAAGCCATATGGAAGACATGTTTTGACATAGCTGAAAAGACCAAAGATAATGTAACACCCCAGTGTTATGGTTGCATAAATCACATGCATAACATGAGCATCATCATCTACTCAAGCATTCCATGATCATCATCTACCTTGAGCCATGTCATTTTATGCAAAAATGTGATTTAAGTTGTCTAAATAGGTCTCATAGACTTGTGTTGGTGTGTACCATGCTTGTGTTTGTGCTCTATGCCTTGGTAATTAGTCTATTTATGCTTAACTCAACATTTGGAGCAATGTTCATGTTGATCATTTCTCCAAAATACTCACTTAAGTCATACATACATAAATAGGCCCTAGAAACCTCTTTTGCTTAGGCTTTTAAAAAGTGTTTCATAAAATGTTTGCATGTCAAAACTTTCTACAGCAAAGTTGTAGTAAATTTTATAAGGAACAAAAGTTGTTTTATGGCCATCTTATGAAAATGATCACATCTAGCTCAAAGTGACTCACAAGGCAGATTTGGAGCTGTTTCCAACACTTGGAAAAATTTCTAAGTCCCGGAACACAAACAGTTTGCTCGATCGTTTTTGAAAACTTCATACCTCTCAATCCAGGCCTATCTAGCTTTTGCTCCAGTTGACAAAGTTGTAGAACTCAGTTAGTACTCCAACTATGTCAACTACATCATCTCCTAACTCGCTCTGGTTTGGGAGTTAATCATTGTCAAAGTAGCTCTGTGAGTCGGCCATCGTTTTGTCTGAAAAAGTTTTGAGCTCGCCGACGTGGCCGACCGGCGGCAGAGCCACGGTGACATTTGTCATCCGTACGTCATTCCTGGCCCCGCTCGTCAGCTCCCAGCACGCACATGTCCTCCACGGCGACGTCCCGAGCAAAGTGGACGCGTCCACTTCTCTCTGCCTCGCCCTCTCTCGCCAGAAACGCGGACGCAGTGAGCTCACCGCCGCGAGCTCACTCCGGCGAGCTCGTGCGTGCTCCTCGCTGCGTTGCTGTCCACCAAACCTCACCCACAGCTCAGCCGTGAACCGCTCTCCACTCTCCACCCGCTAACTCGCCGCGAAACCCACCGGTGAGCCGCCATTTCCTTCTTTCCCCAAATCGGGTCGCCGTGACCTTCTTCTCCGGCGAACTCAATGCTGAGCTCCTCGGAGCCTCTCGTCTCCTCTGGTTAGGTCCTAGAGGTAGCTTAGGTCCTTAGCAAGCGTTTGCGCCTCTCGGTGGACGCTCTACCGCACTCACCGTCGCCGGACACGATGCGCAGCGCCGCTGTGTTTCCGCCGGAGTTGGGGTCTCTCGTGGCCAGCGTGTTCCACGCCGTTTCAAGCCAAGTCACCGACCTAGGAAGCTTCACCGTAGTCCGCTGGTGCTGTAGGAAACCCTAGGTCATACTCTACCGGCCTGAAAGCTCCGGCGTAATGCCGAGCACCTCCGCCGAGCCGCCATGATCGACGGCGAGCCCCTTCCGGTGGCTCCGCCGTGGGGAAAAGGGGGTCAATCGAGTCGTAAAGGTCTGGGGATCACGGTGGTGCCCTTGGTTTGGCCGGAGACCTCGCCGTCACGGAGAAATCGTCGGCGAGAGTCGCCTCGGCTGTGAGGGAGAAGAACCTGACGCGTGGGGTCCGCTGTCAGTGACACTTGTTTCCCTCCTTTTCTTTTATTCAAATCTAGGTTTTTGGGTTTTTGCAAAAATCATATCTCTGGTTTTGGGAATCCAAAAATTGTGAAACCAATTTTGTGATGTTCCTTGAGATGACTAGTTTTTACTAAAAATATAAAATGGACCATGTTTTCTGGGAAAAATATTTATTGGGATTTAATCTTGTCATTTATGAGTAAATTCATATCTCTTGTTATATTGCTTATTTTGCTATGAAAGTTTTATGGTAATCTCTTTATGGTGTTAGAATGCTATGATAAATATTTCATGATTTTTGGAGTAATCCATCTGTGATATGTAATTTATGATTAAGATATGGCTTGTTTTCTTAATTAAATCATAGTAAACAACTGATGCTTATTCTGGTGCTCTACTTTTGTGTCACACTTCTTTATGGCAATAGTAGCATGTAAATAATCTGAAATCTGCTGTTTGGCACCATATAAGCCATGTTCCTTAATTTATGAAATAAGTACCATGTCACATGTTAAATGCTTATCTAAAAATTGACATGTGCAATTTCTTTGAAATTTTTATGGTGATGTCACAATGCTATGCTTGTGCTTCTGTAATTTTTGTAGATTTTTCTGAGCATTTTGCTAAGTACCTTGTAATTATGTCCTTTTATAGAATTAAATGGATAAATGCATTGTTAGTAAATATCTAGGGGTTAACATATAATGTTCTGGGTATCTTATGTGATACTTGTGCTTATTAGCCATGTGGTTGATACTGTTTATGTTTTGGCTATGTCATCAAATAATTAATTGGTGGGTTAAAAGCTGTTCTGGACAGCAAGGGAGTAATTTAACTTTTGCTTAATGATAACTGGGTTTTCTGGGAAACTTGTCTAAATCAAAGTTGTTGTAAACTTTATGAACTAGCTATGGTTTAAATTTGGGATCATTTGGTCCAGTAGTTTGAAAGTTATGGCTGTTTCAAGTTGGATTCCATAAATAGGTGCTTTCTGTTTTTCTGGGACAGAACCTGGAACTTTGTTTAAATGGCTTGTTTAACTTATGAATCTTGCTGTGATGTTTAAATATGATTTGTAGGCAATTTCATAAGCTTTCCAGAATGTCCTCACTCATGTTTGTTGGATCTGTCTAGAATTAGTTATGATCTGTTTACTGAGCTAACTCTGTTATGTAATGCGTGCTGTGATAGTAACTTGATAGGTTTTGGCTAATCTGATTTATCATCTTGTGTGAACTCGTTATGACAGTTACTCCGTAAATGAGTGTCCAGTGAGTTTAATTATGTGTCCAGCATTCATCTTTTAGTATGCACACTTTCTTATTTCATCGAGCATGCAATAGTTGCACCGGACGTGACCGCCTCCTACGAGCTCCAAGTCAACCCCGAAGGCCAGGAGGGCAACCCGGAAGTGAAGGTGGAACCTGATTAAATTGACTTAAGCCGGGCGGAGTTTTGCAAGGTTGTAGTAACTCCGTCTGTGGCAGCTAAGGACCGACCGTTGTACGTCCTCTTGTCATGTTGAACGCATGCCTAACACTTAGTTGGCCGGATAACTCGTTCCGACTGCGAAGCCGAGTAATATGACTCAGGCCGGAAGGTCGATAAGTATAAATTGCGCACTACCGGAGGAAGTGCGCTGTGCAGGGGACCATTGGCGTATGTCCAAAGGCAGGTGAGTTAAAATTTCTGACCTCCCTGGCAGAGTGGTAGCCCTGGGAGTGCGGCGCTGATCGGAACCGCGATTCCTGAGTCGTACCAAAGGTGACCCGTTGGCTCTCCGACGGGGGATGCTTGGGTGAGTGCTAGGAATACCCCTCCAGCTGGATAGGAATTCGATTCGAATCGCCGTCTCTCCCGGTTAGTGAGAACTTGACAGAGCAGCAGCAAACGTAGCATTCACTAATAAACTTGGTTCATGATAATGATGATAGCAAGGAAGAACTTATGATGAATTTGATATGGTTATTATTGCTTGTAATAATCAAGTGAAGTGCTTTAGTACAGGTGCTAATCTAGTGGTAGGCTGATGATGATTAAATATGATGCTTCCACAATATTTTAGTTATAATTTAAGCTTTTGGCAAATGTTGAGTCAACTAGCTCTACTTGATATTAGCCTTGCATGATCCTTGGTGTCTTTTATGTTTTACTAGACGAGTAAGTCTAGCTGAGTACATCCTCGTACTCAGGGTTTATTCCCACCTGTTGCAGATGATATCTTTTATGATGGCTTCTGCAAGACCTGTCTCCATCCCGCTGGGGATGAGGACTAAACCGTTGGGCACGGTTCTCTAACTTCTTCATATCTGCTGCTTTTGGATGGATGGCATGAGACCCTGGCTGAACTAGAACTTGTGAAATGAACTTTTGAAAGTGTGTGTAATTATTTTGCTTCCGCTACTTCAAACATGTGTTGTAATAACTTAATAACTCCGATGTGGTGCCGCTTCGACGGCAATGAATGACTATGTAACATTCGCTGTGTTATGTTGAACTATTACGATCTTTGTTTGTTGCAAGCTGGTTTGAAGTCCTTCGTGATTTCAGTTGACTACTGGAATTATATGGGCTCAAGTTTGGAAACTTGATTGCTTGTCGATCGTTTCTACACTTGAACTCTTATAATTTGGTCGGTTCTGTGACAGCTGGCATCGGAGCAAGTTCAGCATTATAAATGCAGCGTTTGTGTATGAAAGAGCATCTAGGCCCCTAGTGATTTCGGTGATTAATGACATTATTGATTACTATGACTAACGTGTGTTTTGCAGAGGCAAAGTCATAGGTAAGGTCATGGTATATAGGTACTCGATGGACAGGGACGTACATGCCTACTTAATAGTGGAAATCATTTCGGTTTTCAAAGGAGGGATGGACATCGTCAAGACTAGACTAGGTCTAAGTGCTATATGGTGAAGAAGGGCACTTAGAGTAGTTTAGGACTTTGTTCTCCTTTGACCGTACTATTAAGAGGGGCTTTGATCTAGTAGCTTGACTTAGGCAAGGCTCTAGGTTTAGGTGTGGTGCACACTTGGTAAACCTAGCACTAGGTAGCTCAGAGATAGTCCTTAGATCGAGAGGAGCAAACTTCGTGTTGAAGCGATCGCGTTTCGACGAAGTTTGGGTGCCCAAAGGTGCACCGGACGCTCCGTGAGTGCGTCCGGTGAGGTCCTTAGCCGTTAGAAAAGTGTCGTGCTTAGGGTGAGGCACCGGACGCTGGCACCGGACGCTAGCACCGGGTAGCGTCCGGTCCCTTTCCCAGGGAGCTTGCAACGTTCCCCTGAGCACCGGACGCTAGCACCGGACGCACCGGGTAGCGTCCGGTACCATGCGCAGGGAGCATGTAAAGTTTCCCCAAGCACCGGACGCTGAGAGTTTAGCGTCCGGTGACCTGTCAGAGAAAGAGCAGGTAGCCGTTATGTCACACCGGACGCTCAGTGCAGTGCGTCCGGTGCAACATAATGTGCGTCCGGTGACCCCATTTTCAGTGGAATACGGTTGGCCGACCTTTGGACTTGGTGGATAGTATTTATACTTCTCCACCTCGTCCATGAGACCTCTCTTGCCCATTTGAACATCAGAGAATCTTGTTGAGGAGCAAGAGAGTTGCAAGAGCTTAGAGAGGATTGAGTTTTTGAGTGAATTCTTGAGAGAATCCTCCTCTAGTGAGTTCCAAGAGTCAAGTGTGCATCCACCACTCTCTAGTGCCTTGTTTGGGTCATGTGAGAGTTCTTTGCTTGTTACTCTTGGTGATCACCATCACCTAGACGGTTCGGTGGTGATTGGAGGCACGAAGATCACCCGTAGTTCTTGTGGGTGGCTCGTGTC
Organism: Sorghum bicolor; assembly: GCF_000003195.3. Lineage (NCBI taxonomy): Eukaryota > Viridiplantae > Streptophyta > Magnoliopsida > Poales > Poaceae > Sorghum > Sorghum bicolor. Next base: position 12,759,489 of record NC_012877.2, read on the forward strand.
AAGCTTGTGAGCGGTTTTGGGCGATTCACCGCGACGGAGTGTCGAAGAATCAGCCCGTAGAGAGCACTTGGTCCTTGCACGGACCAAGGGGGAGCAAGACCCTTGCGCGGGTGCTCCAACGAGGACTAGTGCAGAGTGGCGACTCTCCGATACCTCGGCAAAACATCGCCGAGCATTTTCTTCCACTACTCCTTTACTTTCTAGCATTTACTTTGTGCTTTTACATTCTTAGAATTGCCATGCTAGAATAGGATTGGAACTAGGTTGCAAAACTTTTATCCGGTAGCTCTCCAAGTCACACTAGGCACAAGGGGTTGAATTGGAGCTTATAGGGTGCTTAAATTTTTAGAGAAGCCCAATTCACCCCCCTCTTGGGCATCTTGATCCTTTCAATTGGTATCAGAGCCTAGTGCTCATTATTTAGGCTTCACCGCCTAGAGAAAGATGTCTAACGGGGATGGACCGCCACCCATGTTCGATGGGGATGACTTCCCGTATTGGAAAATACGGATGGAGTCATACCTTGAGGCATGCGATGTAAAGTGCCTAAAAGCCGCGACCGAAGGGTTTGCCCCTCCGGAAAGAGCCACCGCTCTTACTCCACAAGAGCAAGAAAACGAGAAGTGGAATGCAAAGGCCAAAAACCACATCTTTAGAGGTCTTTGCAAAGAGGTGTTCAACCGCGTTAGGAGCCACAAAACCGCCAATGAACTTTGGAAGGAACTTTGTGCACTCCATGAGGGAACAAAGAGTGAACGCGAGGAACGCTATCACCTAGTGATGAACAAGCTTAATACATTTGAAATGCTTCCTAAAGAAAATGCTAATGAAATGTATTCTCGCTTGAATGTCATTGTAGAGGAGCTAAATGGACTTGGGCTTACACAAATGAGCACGGCGGATGTAGCAAGGAAGATACTATGTGTGCTTCCCATTGAGAAATATGGGCACATAGTAACCGTGCTTCATCAAGGCGATCTTTCCACCGCTACACCAACCACCATATTGGGGAAGATCAATGCTCATGAGATGTACATGCATATGAACCCTCAAGATGGCTCCTCGTCGGCCAAGAAAGAAAAGAAGGACTTGGCTCTCAAAGCTTCTCACAAGGGCAAAGCCAAAAAGATTGAAGTTGAGTCATCAACTTCAAGTGATGATGATGCATCTATTGCCCTCTTGGTGAGAAGAACCACAAAGATGTTGAAGAAGCTCAACAAGAATGGAGTCAACTTTGATTCCAAGAAGAAGAAGTTCTTCACAAGTAGCAAGAGGAAGCCCATCTCCGAGATGGATTGCTACAATTGTGGTGAGCTTGGTCATCTTGCTCATCAATGTCCAAAGCCCAAGAAGGACAAGTACAAGAAGAAGAACAAAGAGCAAGATGACTCAAGTGATGATGAGAAGAATGACAAGAAGCAATACAAGAAGAAAGGTGGCAAGAAGAAGGAGCACTATAAGAAGAAAAATGGCAAGGCTTATATTGTTGGTGATTGGCTCACCGATATTGAAAGCTCAAGTGGTGACTCATCCGGCAATGAAAGTGATGATGAGAAGGTTGCCGCCATTGCCATTGATGCTCCATCACCATCATCTTCACCACCATCTACATCCTCTACACACCTATGCCTTATGGCTAAGGGTGACCGGAAGGTACAAAGTGAGGATGAGAGTAGTGAGAGTGATAGTGAGTATGAATCACCTTCTTATGATGAACTTGTAAAATTGCTTAACAAATACACAAAAGTCATAAGAAATACTAGAAGTGAAAATGAAAAGCTTGAACTTGAAAATGACACACTTCTAGCAAAGCTTAAGTCTAGTGATGAGCTTAGAGATCAAAATGAGATCATGACCACTAAGCTCAAGGAGCTCAAACTCTCTCTAAAAGAACTCAAAGAAAAACATGATAAACTTGAGAGTGTGTATGATGAGCTTATCACTAGATATAGAGCAATGAAAGAAGAGCTAACAACTCTAAAAACAAACTATGACAACCTTGAGATTGCTTATGAACTTGCAATTGATGAAACACATGTTGCTACTAACAATGTTGCTAAGCTTGATGTAGCCACATCTTGTGATGACTTACTTGTGGAGAGCACAAGCAAATGTGTTGATTGCAAGGGCAAGAAAGTGGTAGTGGCCGAGAGTTATGAGGACACTATCAAGCTCAAGGATGAGATCGTCATGGTCAAGAAAGAGTTGCAAGAACAAGCCAAGCACAAGAAAATTGTGATTGAGTCACTTGATCAAGACAAGAAGCTTGCTTATGAGAACAAGTTGCTCAAGGAAGAAAATCAATATCTCAAGCTTGGTTTGATGTATGATAAGCAAGAAGAAGATGAGACATTCATCTTGGATGAGTTAGCTAGCAACAATGACCCAATCATCAAGAAGCTAACTCAAGAGAACAACAAGCTCAAGAAAGAGAAGGAACACCTAACCATGGGGTTAGCAAAGTTCACAAAGGGAAAGGACCTTCAAAGTGAGCTTTTTATGAACACCGTCATGAAGATGGACAAGAGTGGAATTGGCTACAAGGCTCATCAAACAAAGCTCATCAAGTCTCTAGCCACTCATGATCAAGCAAGCAAGCCAAAGCCAAAGAGATGTTTTGAGTGTGGTCAAGAAGGACACTTTGCTCATGAGTGTAAGGCACCACTACCACCACCCTTGCCCAAGCATGCAAGACCATTTGCCTTCAATGCTGACTACATTGTAAGGAAAGACAAGAGTGGCAAGGTCAAGGTTAGCTTCATGGGGCCGCCAAACAAGCAAAGGCCAAAGAAGATTTGGGTGCCAAAGCAACTAGTAGAGAAGGTCAAGGGCCCTAAGCAAATATGGGTCCCTAAATCTCAAGCTTAATCTCTTGTGTGTCGGTGAACTACAAGACCGGTGGATCACATTGGGTAATTGATAGTGGTTGCACTCAACATATGACCGGAGATCCCCGGATGTTCACCTCTCTTGATGAAGATGTTGACAACCAAGAGAAGATCACATTTGGTGACAACTCAAAAGGGAAAGTCAAGGGACTAGGAAAGGTTGCTATATCAAATGACAACTCCATCACCAATGTGCTCTATGTGCAATCTTTGAGTTTCAACTTGCTCTCGGTTGGACAACTTTGTGATCTTGGATTTGAATGCCTATTTAAGAAGAAGGAAGTAATTGTGACCAAGGAAGATGACAATGAAGTGATATTCAAAGGCTTCTGACACAACAACTTATATGTAGTTGATTTCTCATCAAATGAAGTTGATGTCAAGACTTGCTTATTCACCAAGACTTCACTTGGGTGGTTGTGGCATAGAAGGTTAGCACATGTTGGAATGGGCACACTCAAGAAGTTGATGAAGAAAGAATTGATAAGAGGCTTGAAGGATGTGACATTTGAGAAGGACAAGCTTTGTAGTGCATGTCAAGCGGGCAAACAAGTTGCAAACACTCATCCAACCAAAGCCTATCTCTCTACTTCAAGAGTGCTTGAGCTACTTCACATGGATTTGTTTGGACCAACCACATATGCTAGTCTTGGAGGCAACAAATATTGCTTGGTCATAGTTGATGATTACTCCCGGTACACTTGGACATTCTTCTTGCAAGACAAGGCCGAAGTTGCATCAATATTCAAGAAATTTGCAAAGAATGCCCAAAATCAATTTGATGTGAAGATCAAGAAAATTAGAAGTGACAATGGCAAAGAGTTTGACAACACCAACATTGAAGAGTATTGTGATGAAGTGGGAATCAAGCATGAGTTCTCCTCAACTTACACACCACAACAAAATGGGGTTGTAGAAAGAAAGAACTGGACATTGATCACCTTGGCAAGAACAATGCTAGATGAGTACAACACTTCGGAGAAGATGTGAGCCGAGGCAATCAACACCGCATGCTATGCTTCAAACCGGCTCTTTCCTCACAAGTTCCTAGAGAAGACACCTTATGAGTTGCTCAATGGGAAGAAGCCCGATGTCTCATTCTTTAGAGTGTTTGGATGCAAATGCTACATCTACAAGAAGCGCCAACACTTGGGAAAGTTCCAAAGAAGATGTGACATTGGCTACTTGGTTGGCTATTCATCAAAGTCCAAAGCATATAGGGTCTTTAACCATGCCACAAACATGGTTGAAGAAACATTTGATGTTGAATTTGATGAAACTAATGGCTCCCAAGGAGCAAGTGATAATCTTGATGATGTAAGTGGTGAACCATTGAGGGATGCCATGAAGAACATGCCGGTGGGAGACATCAAGCCTAAAGAAGATGATGATGATGTGCAAGTCATTGAGCCACCATCCACTTCACAAGGTCCACAAGATGAAGACAAGGATGTGAGAGATGCTCATGAAGACACTCAAGTCACTCATGAGCAAGTGGTGGCACAAGCACAAGATGTTGATGCTCCCCAACCAACCCCTCAAGTGGCACCAAGAAGAACATCACATCTCCTCCAAGATCACTCTCAAGATCTCATCATCGGGAGTCCATCACATGGTGTAACTACTCGTTCTAGACATGCTTTGTTTATCGAACATCACGCTTTTGTGTCTCTTGAAGATGAACCAAAGACTATAGAGGAAGCTCTTCGTGATGTGGATTGGATCATGGCCATGCAAGAGGAGTTGAACAACTTCACTCGCAACCAAGTGTGGACACTTGAAGAGCGACCAAAAGATGCAAGTGTGATTGGAACAAAGTGGGTCTTCCGGAACAAGAAGGATGATCAAGGCAAAGTGGTGCGCAACAAGGCAAGACTTGTGGCAAAAGGCTTTTCACAAGTGGAAGGTCTTGACTTCGGTGAAACCTTTGCACCGGTGGCAAGACTTGAAGCAATCCGTATCCTACTTGCATATGCATCTAGTCATGATATCAAGTTATTTCAAATGGATGTGAAAAGTGCCTTTTTAAATGGTTATATTAATGAGCTTGTCTATGTTGAGCAACCCCCCGGTTTTGAAGACCCTAGGTACCCCAAGCATGTCTACCGGTTGTCCAAGGCACTCTATGGTCTCAAGCAAGCTCCTAGAGCTTGGTATGAGAGGCTTAGGGACTTCCTCATTGAGAAGGGCTTCAAGATTGGGAAAGTTGACACAACACTCTTCACCAAGAAAATGAATGGGGAAATCTTCATTTGCCAAGTTTATGTTGATGATATTATTTTTGGCTCTACTAATGAAGATTTTTGCAAGGAATTTGGTGATTTGATGTCCAAGGAGTTTGAGATGTCCATGATTGGCGAGCTATCCTTCTTCCTAGGATTTCAAGTCAAGCAAATGAAGGAAGGGGTCTTTATCTCTCAAGAGAAGTATACTCAAGATCTTCTCAAGAGATTCAAGATGATGGATTGCAAGCCAATCAAGACTCCCATGGCATCAAATGGGCATCTCGACTTGGATGAGGGAGGTAACCCTATTGACAAGACTCTCTATCGTTCCATGATAGGAAGTCTACTCTACCTCACCGCATCTAGGCCCGATATAATGTTTAGTGTGTGCATGTGTGCTAGGTATCAAGCAATGCCTATGGAATCTCACTTGATTGCGGTCAAGAGAATTCTTAGGTATCTAAAATTCACACCTTGCCTAGGCTTGTGGTATCCCAAAGGTGCAAGATTCCAACTTGTAGGCTATTCCGATTCGGATTATGCCGGGTGCCGGATTGATAGAAAAAGCACATCCGGAGGGTGCCATTTCCTAGGTAGATCACTTGTCTCTTGGATGTCAAAGAAACAAGATAGTGTTGCTTTGTCAACAGCCGAGGCGGAATACATTGCCGCCGGTGCTTGTTGTGCACAAATACTCTACATGAAACAAACTTTGCTAGACTATGGAGTAGTACTAGACAAAGTACCTTTGTTGTGTGACAACGAAAGTGCTGTAAAACTTGCAAACAATCCGGTTCAACACACCCGCACAAAACATATTGATATCCGCCACCACTTTCTTAGGGATCATGTTGCTAAAGGTGATATATCCTTAGAGAATGTGGGAACGGAAAATCAATTGGCGGATATCTTCACAAAACCCCTAGATGAAGCTAGGTTTTGTAAGTTGAGAAATGAACTTAATGTGCTTGACATGTCCAACTTCACCAAAAGATAAAGTTGTGTGTTGAATCTTGTAAATAATATTTGTTTTGCACATCATGCATACTAAAACTAAAAATATAACTTGCATGTAGGGCTTGTCTAACATGGTTAAGATAACCCCCCTTGAGTGTGTGAAAAAGCTTAACCTTGGATCAAACTTGACAAGCATTAGTTTACTTTCAAGAATTGCACTACAACTCATTTCATATGCATTCTTGTTAGTTGATCTTTTCTTTTCGGTTATTCGTTGAGCATCCGCTGTGTTCGTCCATAGATAGGGGGAGCATTCCAAGCTCATTATGATTTAAACCCCTAGCTTTATGGCCATACGATGCTCCGATTTTCTCGAACTATTTTCTTAAAAATCTACTAAGCCTATGGCTAAATAGTTGGTACAATTTGAGGGTTTGAGAGATGTCACTCATACCAGTTCCATTTTGTGTTTACTTGAGTGTTTTTGAAGATGGAACTTGGTTGGGTCAAAGTCGGACGTGGTGCTTAGTTGAAAATGTGCTCACCAAGCGTCACCCGAAGCACCGGACGCTAAAGCCAGCGTCCGGTGCCCATCGTCCGGTGCGATGCCAAAATGCAAACCTCTCTGCGCATGAGTCCGGTGGTCACCGGACGCGTCCGGTGCAACATAAGGAGCGTCCGGTGACCCCGCGGCGGGCGGATAAATCCCGCGTCCCGCGGTTTCGAGCGGGCGTTTCTCTCTCTTTTCGGCCGACATCAACCGAGCTGTCCGTGCCCTAGCGCCCTAGAATCGCCGCCGCCGTCCGTTCGCCGGATCCAGGCGCTCTTGGAAGTTCTCCCCGGCGCCCAGATCCGTCTCCGCGCGTCTTCTCCATTCCTCTCCTCGCGCAGATTCAAGTCTTCTCTCGAGTCTCAGGGTTTGGGTAAGATTCTTGTTCTTTGCCCAAGGTGCTCGAGTTTCATGGGCTAAAGCCTTTCGTCTTAGTTTTGATTTCAATCTCGATCGTCTTCCCGCTGCAGCACTTTGAGGAGGAAAGTTGCCTAATCCAAAGGTGTCCAATCAAGTTATCTCCTCCGGATCGAGTCACGTCCTGGATCGTAAGTCGTTCGTGCCTTGTATCTTATCTATTCTTGCGATCCATAGGCTTATCTCATCTCTAGTCAATATGATTGCTTATATATATCCTATCTTGTCGATTCTCTACAGCGCGTTAATCTCCATTGTCAGTCTTTTGATTGTCGGACACTCTTTTTGCAATGGCTCGTACGAAGAATGTCAGTGGCCCGACAGCTGGCTCAGGAGGTTCCCCAGGAGGTGATGGTGGAGGTGATCCTCCCCATCGCTTCTCAGCGGCAGAAAAAGGCAAAGGAAAGAAGCTGGCCACCAAGAAGCGGAAGGCCAGTGACAGAGATGCAGAGGTCGCAGAGGCAGTTGCAGCAGCAGCCGAGGCAGCCGAGAGGGGTGGTCGCTCTGGTGCTTTGAGGATTGGGGATGATCTTACGCCACGTCAGAGGCGTGCAGTGCTTGAGGCAGAGGCTTTCCATGGATCCCCTCCAGGCACCGTGACGATTGGTGGACAGAGGGTCAGGCTCGTGGTTAGGGATCCGACTCAGGAGGGTCCAGACACTGAGACAGAGACCCAGGCAGAGGGTCCAGCAGAGGGACAGGAGCAGGAGCAGCCACTGAGGAGGTCGACTCGTGCTCGTACTCAGGCCACTCCTCGGACTGGTACGCAGGGTCAATCCACCTCCACAGCTCGTGCCACTCCGGCTAGAGGCACTCCAGCTTCCCGCCAGAGGCCAGTCAGGATCCACAGGGATCTTACTCTTGTGTCAGCCAGAGAGATCCAGCAGCTGCGGTTCGTTCCGTTTCCGACTTGGTTTCCAGCAGCCAGGGATCCCAGAGCCGGTGCCCGTTTCTACACCATCGTCCAGGAGGATATTCACGAGGCATTGGTTCGTTCTCAGTCACAGTTCAGGGAGCACAGGGTGATTGACCTAGAGATTCTCGGGAACGTGGTCGGGGCAGATATTCGACAGTATTTCACTTACCTCCACGGGCTCCCAGAGCTGCTAGCGCTCCCCGGTACTTACTGTGAGCAGTGGGTCAGAGAGTTCTACGCGTCAGTGTGGGTTTCTCCAGATCACAGCTATATCCACTACGCGTTGGCAGGGACTGACTACAGAGTGACTGCACAGCTAGCCAGGCAGGTGCTTGGACTACGAGACTCTTCCACTAGGATTCACCAGCTGTGCTACGGGAATGTGGATCCCCCTCGTCGTCCTCACGGTGGTGAGATACCACCGGTTGACTTCGTAGCTCCATGTTTCCGTGCACCCTTTGGGGAGGGCTCCAGCAGGACAGTGGCAGACTTGACTCGCCCAGCCAGGATCCTCGACTTTGTGTTGAGGAAGACTCTTCTGCCCAGGACAGGCTACAGAGACGGATTCACTCGTATGCAGCAGTGGCTCGTCGCTCACCTTATCTCCCAGACGCAGTTTGATTTGTGGGATTTGATCGTCTCCGAGATTGAGGACACTATTTCAGAGAGCTTCAGGGGCCGGCGTTAGTTGCCCTACGCACATTGGATCACCTTGCTTATTCTTCGTGCTAGGCCACTGCCCCTGCCAGCTCACTTGCAGAGGGAGTTGACAGAGTCAGACACCGTCTTCCCCCACTACGACCCCCGGCAGATGTTGAGAGCGCACCACGACCTTCGCGGTGCACTTCCTCCTCGTGCTCCACGTGGACAGGTGCCCCCACCTTCTCCTAGGGGCACCCGCAGTACAGCAGCAGTTGCAGAGACAGAGGAGCAGCAGGATATAGCTATTGGAGCGTTTGCAGATGCAGAGGCAGAGGGCGAGTTTGACTTCGCCTCAGACAGTTCAGACGACGACTATCAGCCGCCAGTGACAGATCTCCCTCCCAGAGCACATGACCACGAGGCAGGCGGTTCTTCGAGTGCTTCAGATCCCGCCCTGCTTGCTATCCTAGAGGGGATGAGGGCAGATCAGCGCCGTGCAGCTGAGGAGCAGGCGAGGCGCGACAGGGATCAGGCTGCCATCAATGCAGCAATGCAGGCCAGGCAGGATGAGCTCCAGCGTCAGCTTCTCACCTTTCAGGAGCAGCAGCTTGCTTTCCAGGCCCCGCAGACCGCGATGATGGCCGCTCTCATGGCCGCCTCCGGGATTTAGCTACCGCAGATTCAGCTCCCAGGCACGTCGTCAGTCAGGCCTCCTACTCCTGCGCCTCAGACTCAGAGCCCGTCTCAGCAGCCGCTCCAGCTACTAGCTCAGAGTCAGCCGTTCTCGACGCCCCAGCACCAGGTTTCTCAGGGTGCCATCTCTTCAGGCTTTGAGCAGGTACCGCAGTTTACCCCTCTCCGCTCAGGCTTCACACCTCAGTCAGCTTCAGCGCCACAGCTTGTGTGGGACTCGCAGACAGATCCGCACCTCAGCTTCACCTACAGTGCTCTGACTGGTGACCCTACGCCTCCTCCTCTGCAGGCTCCTGCAGTCTTTACGGCGCCAGTTACCACCACAGAGCTTCTGTCGTCGTCCGTGTAGCTTGCACCATCTACTACCGTACCAGAGACGACAGCTACAGCGACTGAGTCCGTGCCAGCTTCGTCAGCAGGACTTGAGTAGCCAGCACAGCCTGTGACAGCGCCAGAGCAGACCCGGACCGCTTCTCCAGCACCTGCAGCTTCAGAGGGTCATTCCACCTCCTCCGCCTCGACGGCCGATTCTTCAGATGACGCAGCTCGCTTCGTTGCCGCGCCGAGGGACTCTTCTGCTCCGCCTCCTCCGCCGACTTCTTAGGTTTTTGGCGCTTGATGCCAAAGGGGGAGAGAGTGCGTTTGAGAGAGTTAGGGAGAGATAGAGTTAGGGGGAGCTAGAGAGTGCTTTTGAGAGAGTTAGGGAGAGATAGAGTTAGGGGGAGCTAGAGAGGGAGTTTATTCTTTTGAGAGAGGGAGTTTATTGTTTTCGAGATACCTTTTTGTGTTTAAGGTGATATCTTAATGTCTTGTGTTTTGGACTTCATCATGCATCATGTTTATCTTTATGCATTGCACTTGTGTGAGATACTCTGGTTATGAGACATGATTTGTGTTTAAGGTGATATCTTAATGTCTTGTGTTTTGGCTCATATTATCTTTGCTTCCGCGTTTCGACTCCAATATTCCTATGAGCCTTATATCTATATCCTGTCCTATACCACTCACATATTTGGATGCAGGGTATTGGACTTGGTCGATATAAGCATTACTAATCCCGTTGGTCTTATTGTAACATGCTTATTGAAACCAAGTCACTTTGAAAACCTCAACTCTTCTCTTACTCGAGGTTGTCATCAATCACCAAAAAGGGGGAGATTGAAAGAGCATCTAGGCCCCTAGTGATTTCGGTGATTAATGACATTATTGATTACTATGACTAACGTGTGTTTTGCAGAGGCAAAGTCATAGGTAAGGTCATGGTATATAGGTACTCGATGGACAGGGACGTACATGCCTACTTAATAGTGGAAATCGTTTCGGTTTTCAAAGGAGGGATGGACATCGTCAAGACTAGACTAGGTCTAAGTGCTATATGGTGAAGAAGGGCACTTAGAGTAGTTTAGGACTTTGTTCTCCTTTGACCGTACTATTAAGAGGGGCTTTGATCTAGTAGCTTGACTTAGGCAAGGCTCTAGGTTTAGGTGTGGTGCACACTTGGTAAACCTAGCACTAGGTAGCTCAGAGATAGTCCTTAGATCGAGAGGAGCAAACTTCGTGTTGAAGCGATCGCGTTTCGACGAAGTTTGGGTGCCCAAAGGGGCACCGGACGCTGCACCGGACGCTCCGTGAGTGCGTCCGGTGAGGTCCTTAGCCGTTAGAAAAGTGTCGTGCTTAGGGTTAGGCACCGGACGCTAGCACCGGACGCACCGGGTAGCGTCCGGTCCCTTTCCCAGGGAGCTTGCAACGTTCCCCTGAGCACCGGACGCACCGGGTAGCGTCCGGTCCCATGCGCAGGGAGCATGTAAAGTTTCCCCGAGCACCGGACGCTGAGAGTTTAGCGTCCGGTGACCTGTCAGAGAAAGAGCAGGTAGCCGTTATGTCACACCGGACGCTCAGTGCAGTGCGTCCGGTGCAACATAATGTGCGTCCGGTGACCCCGTTTTCAGTGGAAAACGGTTGGCCGACCTTTGGACTTGGTGGATAGTATTTATACTTCTCCACCTCGTCCATGAGACCTCTCTTGCCCATTTGAACATCAGAGAATCTTGTTGTGGAGCAAGAGAGTTGCAAGAGCTTAGAGAGGATTGAGTTTTTGAGTGAATTCTTGAGAGAATCCTCCTCTAGTGAGTTCCAAGAGTCAAGTGTGCATCCACCACTCTCTAGTGCCTTGTTTGGGTCAAGTGAGAGTTCTTTGCTTGTTACTCTTGGTGATCGCCATCACCTAGACGGTTCGGTGGTGATTGGAGGCACGAAGATCACCCGTAGTTCTTGTGGGTGGCTCGTGTCAAGCTTGTGAGCGGTTTTGGGCGATTCACCGCGACGGAGTGTCGAAGAATCAGCCCGTAGAGAGCACTTGGTCCTTGCGCGGACCAAGGGGGAGCAAGACCCTTGCGCGGGTGCTCCAACGAGGACTAGTGGAGAGTGGCGACTCTCCGATACCTCGGCAAAACATCGCCGAGCATTTTCTTCCACTACTCCTTTACTTTCTAGCATTTACTTTGTGCTTTTACATTCTTAGAATTGCCATGCTAGAATAGGATTGGAACTAGGTTGCAAAACCTTTATCTGGTAGCTCTCCAAGTCACACTAGGCACAAGGGGTTGAATTGGAGCTTATAGGGTGCTTAAATTTCTAGAGAAGCCCAATTCACCCCCCCTCTTGGGCATCTTGATCCTTTCAGTGTATTTAAAAACAAAAGAGGTTTTTTTTTTAAAAAATGGTGTAAATCAATACTTAAGTTATGCCAGTGGTCGAATCCTCCTTGCCCATATAAGGACTATAGGTGGCTATTTAAGTACTGACTTGGGGGGTTTTAATTATACATCTCCGGCAGTACTCAGATATGGATGTGTGATGACCGCACTATGCTACCCTGTGGTCTAATGGTAGAGGTAGCCTTCATATGTGAATTAGCCACATATGTCGCTAGATTTAAATTATGCAACGTCGCACCTACGCTCTGGTAAGTGTGAGCCGTGAGAGCATGATCGTCCAAACGGCGGTCTAGGGGAGTGTTCGCGGTGGTTTTCTGGAGTGGTTACATGTCAAAACCATGGAACCACGAAAGAAACTTAATTGGGTAGCATTTAATTTCTCGGGTAGCTGTGGTGTCATTGTTTGGGCATGCGGGGCATGTCCAAGCAATGTGCACTTAGTTTACTGCTTTCTTGAGTGATATATTGGGAACTGTTGGGCTGCAATGAAGTTTTCTGCAGGTACTCTAACAGCGCACGTGTAATTCGCTAGTTATCGTATCGAGAGACGAATGTATGCCACCGTATATCCGTTAGCATATTAATTTTCTAAGTTTGTGAGGACGTACGATTCGTGCATGCATCATGTCGCATTCATACATACATTCTGTCTACTCCTTCCCTTACCATGTCGTCCCTTTTAATTAATAAATGTCGCTTAAAATTAATCCTCTCTTACCCATGGTATTCTATTCCTTTCCACAGATGGACGTGCCCGCTTCACCTCGCCCCAGTGACACTTTCTTGAGCGAGTTTGGCACTCCTACCTTGCTTTGGAGAGTGCTACAATCTGTGGGGTATACTGAGCCACCTCAGTATTCTTGGTGGGAGGTGGATATGACAGGAGAGTTGCAGTGGTTTGCTGTGCAGGGAGTTGTCCCTCCACATGGGGGCAGGCCTGCATGGACAGGGTGGACCTGTAACTCAGATGGACAGACTCCTTGGGAAGCAGCTCAAGTTGCAGCCTAGGCTATGCTGCTCAATACCTGTCAGAGGTTTGGCGATGAGCTGACAGGGGCACCGGCGGCCTCCATTCCCCGTGCTGACCCAGCAGCAGCGGAGTGGAAGCAGGCTGATGGTTGTGCGTTGGTCCGAGGCAGGGGAGAGCGAGGTGAGAGTTCTAGTCCTACCATGAGTGCTATGATGGTTGTGCTCAAGTTGTTTAGTCAGCGAGAGGACACTTATGCACAGGTGATGGTGGCTGTTCGCTAGGCTCAGGAGGTGCAACAGAAGGCTGAAAAGTGTGCTCGCAAGTTTCGCAAGCAAGCTAGGCTCCTGGAGCAAGCTCAGAAGGACCGCAATAACTGGGAAGACATTGCGGAGTACCGTAGGCAGCAGTGGGTGAAGGCTATTAGAGAGAGATCATAAGCAGGATCAGATGAGTCAGTTGGCTAGAGAGAAGGCGACGGTGCAGGAGCGTTTGGTGCAGGTCACTCGTGAGAGGGATACTGCACTCCGTGTGTCACAGAACAGGCGCCGGGCATGGGAGATGCACCGGATTCAGTCGCTTGAGCGGGAGAACTATCTGCAGGATCAGATTGAGGCTGGTCTTGTGGAGATTCACCATCTCAACAACTTGCTACACCCTATTCCTCGCCCTATACCCATGTATCCAGATGTGGGACCTCAGGTGATTGTGGCCGATGATGATGGTATGGAGGTAGATGGACCAGCAGCGGCTGCACCACCCTTGCACGAGGACGTGGAGGATGAGGAGCTTGAGCCAGTTAGCGACGAGGATGGAGAGGCGATCTTCGACGCTGACTCGGACGACGAGCATGGAGTGTAGTGAGTAGTGGGTAGTTGTTATGTGAGGATCTTTTGTAGTTGGCAGTTCGCAGTGGTGCTTTTTTAAATCATGATGTAATCCGGAACCTTGACCTTTGCCTTATGTCATGTACTGAGATGGTGTAATAAATTTATGGACCCAATGTGTAACCTTAACATGTTCGATCTGTTATGACGATGTTTTCCGTTGTGGTGCATATTACGAGTGTCTCTGTCATGTGTTGGATTGGTGATGTTGTTTTGTGGAATTGAATTATTATGCCTTTTTCTGTAAAGCTATTCTCTCGAATACTTTCAGGCATAAATATAAGTTCTTCTACGGCAAGTTTTGTCATCATCAATGCTCACTAACTGTATCTTTACACTCGTCTCATGGCACTCGAGGTGTGGAACAGCATGCGGACATGAACCCACCCCCTCCTCCTCCACCACCAAATCCAGCTGAACTAATGCAAATGATGGTGGAAAACCAGAGGATGCTCACTGAGACCATCAACCGGATGGCAAATCAGGGTGGTCATAATGCACAAGAAGGGCCAGCACCTAACAAGTAAAGTAGCTTCAAGGACTTCATGGATACGAAGCCCCCACCTTTTAGAGAGGCTGAGGAACCCCTTCAAGCTGAGGAATGGCTGAACACGGTGGAACAAAAGTTCCGCTTGCTTCAGCTGACCGAGGGTTTGAAGGCGGAGTATGCAGCTCACCAACTGCAAGGTCCAGCAGGCATCTGGTGGAATCAGTATCGGGAAGCCCTTCCAGCCGACACTATGGTTGACTGGAACCTCTTCCATGAGGCTTTCAAGGGGCATTTCATTCCTCCTAGTGTCATGGAAATGAAACATACCAAGTTTATGTAGTTGACTCAGGGCAACAAAACTCTGAAGGAGTACTTGCATGCTTTTAATCATCTGTCAAGCTATGCTCCTGAGTTTGTGAACACTGAGACCAAGAAGATTGCCAGCTTCAAGCGGGGTTTGGGCCCCAAGTTGCTGAAAACCATGGGCCGCACTAAGTGTGCAACTTTCAATGAATTTGTCAGTGATGCTCTTACCCATGAGAACTACAACACTGTGTACACTGCGACCAAGACTCGCAAGAGGGCTTTTGAAGCCGGGGCAGGGGCATCTCAATCCAAGTCTCCAGTGGCAGCTAGGCCACCGATCCGTGCTCCAACTCCTAACCAGCGGTATCGCCCGCCTGTGAAGAAGAATCAGGCGAAGACGGGTTTCCGCAAGGGTTACTCCATTGCTCTTCCTAGGGGTAACACGGGTCCCAGCTATGCCAAAACTCCACCTGCCAACCGTTCGTGCTGGAACTACAATCAGGCCGGGCACTGGCAGAGCAATTGTCCTTACCCTCCGAAGAAGGGCAACCAAGGGAACGTCCGCCAAGTGCGTGTTCACTACACCACTGTGGAGGCAATCCCTGCTGGTGAGGTAGTTACGACTGGTAAGTTTTTGGTTAACCAATGTGATGCACTTGTGCCTTTTGATTCAGGAGCATCGCATTCTTTTGTGAGTTCAGACTTAGTGTCTAAGCATAATCTCAAGGCAAGTACACTTGATAAGGGTAGTTATTGCATTAGTGCTGCGGGGAATGATATTTCTACCAATCAAGTGGTTTTTGGGGCAACTCTAGAAATTGGAGGCCGTCAGTTTATTGCTGATCTGGTTGTCTTACCCAGTGTGGGCATAGATGTAATTCTGGGGATGAATTGGATGAGTGGTAACGGAGTTCTTATCGACACCACCACTCGTGTAGTGATGTTGAGAGACCCAAATACTAGGGAAGCGTTCTTAGAGCAACTTCCTCGAGATATCCATATCCGTAGCACTGTGAATGCAGTTACAGCTAAGGCCATCCAGGATATTCTGGTGGTGTGTGAATTCCTGGATGTATTTCCTGATGATTTACCCAGGCTTCCTCCAGATCGGGATGTGGAGTTCAAAATTGAATTGATTCCAGGTACCGCTCCTATCTCTAGAAGACCTTATAGAATGCCACCAAATGAGCTAGCTGAGCTTAAGACCCAGTTGAATGAGTTGTTGAAGAAGGGTCTTATCCGTCCTAGTTCTTCTCCTTGGGGTTGTCCGGCTATCTTTGTGAAGAAGAAGGACCAGTCCTTGCGCATGTGTGTGGACTATCGTCCCCCTGAATGCGGTGACAATCAAGAATAAATACCCTCTTCCTCGCATTGATATCTTGTTTGATCAGTTGTCTAAGGCTAAGGTATTCTCCAAGATTGATTTGCGATCTAGGTATCATCAGATCAAGATCCATCCTGAAGATGTGCCTAGGACAGCCTTCTCGACGAGGTATGGGTTGTACGAGTATCTCGTCATGTCCTTCGGTCTTACGAATGCACCTACTCACTTCATGTACCTCATGAACTCGGTGTTCATGCCCGAATTGGACAAGTTTGTGGTGGTCTTCATTGATCATATCCTGGTGTATTCTTGCAATGAAGAGGAGCATGCAGAGCATCTGCGTGTGGTGTTGTCGCGTTTGCGTGAGCATCAGCTTTATGCAAAATTCAGCAAATGCGAGTTTTGGCTAAAGAAAGTACCTTTCTTGGGCCATGTCTTATCTGAAGAAGGCATATCAGTGGATCCGGCCAAGGTGCAAGAAGTGCTGGATTGGATGGTTCCAACTTCGGTTCACGAGGTTCGGAGTTTTATCGGTCTGGCTAGGTATTATCGTCGATTCATTCCAGAATTTTCAAATATATCCAAGCCTATGACTCGTCTACTTCAGAAAGATGAGAAGTTTGTGTGGACGCCTGAGTGCGAAGAGGCATTCCACAAGTTGAGGACATTGCTGACATCAGCTCCTGTTCTAGCTCAACCTGATATCGAAAAGCCCTTCGATGTCTTTTGTGACGCGTCGGGTATTGGTTTAGGCTGTGTGTTGATGCAAGAAGGTCGTGTTATCACTTACGCATCGCGCCAACTTCGAAGGCATGAGGTCAATTACCCTACTCATGACTTGGAATTGGTGGCAGTTGTTCATGCTTAAAAAATCTAGAGGCACTATTTGCTGGGTAATCTGTGCAATATCTACACTGATCATAAGAGCCTCAAGTACATCTTCACTCAACCTGAATTGAACATGCGGCAACGAAGGTGGCTTGAGTTGAATAAAGATTATAATCTACAAGTACACTATCATCCGGGCAAGGCAAACATGGTTGCGGATGCCTTGAGTCGGAAAGCGTACTGTCACTCCGTTCAGGTGGAAGATCCATTGTTGTCACATCTTATGCATCCACTTGTGCTCAACCAGATTTCTCTAGAGAGTACCCTTCACAATCGAATCATCAAATTGCAGCAAATAGATGTAGGCATCCACCATATAAAGAGGAAAACAAAAGAAGAAGAAACCAAGCATTTCCGGGTCGATGAGAACGGAATTCTTTGGTTCAAAGATCGACTAGTGGTCCCAAAAGACCGTGAGCTACGAAACCAGATCTTATCTGAAGCTCATTCATCCAAATTGTCTATCCATCCTGGTAGTAGCAAGATGTATCAGGATCTGAAACCTCTGTTTTGGTGGACAAAAAATGAAAAAGGAGATTGCTGCTTTTGTCGCTCGTTGTGACAATTGTTGTCGCGTGAAGGCCGTTCACATGAAAGCTGGTTTGCTTCAACCCTTGTCAATTCCTGGTTGGAAATGAGAAGAAGTCAGCATGGATTTCATCGTTGGACTTCCAACTTCTGTTAAGGGTTACGACTCTATCTGGGTGATTGTAGATCGTTTGACCAAGGTTGCTCATTTTATTCCAGTTCGAACTGACTATCGTCCACATCAATATGCGGAGTTGTACTTCGAGCACATTGTTCGTCAGTATGGTGTGCCTCGAACTATCATATCAGATCATGGACCACAGTTCACTGCTCGTTTTTGGGAGTGTCTTCATGATCAGATTGGTACTCACTTGGTCCGTAGTTCTGCTTATCATCCCCAAACGGCAGGTCAAACTGAACGAGTCAACCAAATCCTAGAAGATATGTTAAGGGCATGTGCTCTCTCTTCTAAAGGTTCTTGGGTTAAGTGGTTGCCATTAGCTGAGTTCTCTTATAACAACAGTTATCAGGAGAGTATCAAGATGGCTCCATTTGAAGCCCTGTATGGTCGAAAGTGTCGAACCCCGTTGAACTGGGTGGAATCCGGGGAGCGAAGGTATTATGGCATCGATTTCATGAACGAAGCGGAGCAGCAAGTCCGTACCATCCAGCAACATTTGGAAGCTGCTCAAGCTCGTCAGAATAGTTATGCTGACAAAAGAAGGAAGCCGATTGAGTTTGCGGTCGGTGACCATGTGTATATCAAGGTGTCTCCGATGAAGGGTGTACAAAGGTTCGGAGTTAAGCGAAAGCTTGCACCTCGTTATGTGGGACCCTATCAGATTCTTGAAAGAAAAGGGGATGTGGCGTACAAAGTTCAACTACCAGTTGAGCTTCGAGCTATTTTCCCTGTCTTCCACGTATCACAATTGAAGAAGTGCCTTCGTATTCCGGAGGAACGAGTGGAAGTTCAGGATATCAAGTTGAAATCTGACTTGGTGTATGAAGAAAAACCTGTAGCAGTTCTCGACCGCAAGGAACGGGTGACTCGTAATCATGTGGTTAAATTCTACAAGGTGTTGTGGAGTAACCACGGGAGGAAGATGCCACTTGGGAAACCGAGGATTATTTGAAAGAAGTTTACAAAACATTCTTCGAAAATCAGTAAGCTTTCAAATCTCGGGACGAGATTTTTGTAAGGGGGAGGGCTGTAACACCCTAGTGTTATGGATGCATAAATCACATGCATAACATGAGCATCATCATCTACTCAAGCATTCCATGATCATCATCTACCTTGAGCCATGTCATTTTATGCAAAAATGTGATTTAAGTTGTCTAAATAGGTCTCCTAGACTTCTGTTTGTGTGTACCATGCTTGTGTTTGTGCTCTATGCCTTGGTAATTAGTCTATCTATGCTTAACTCAACATTTGGAGCAATGTTCATGTTGATCATTTCTCCAAAATACTCACTTAAGTCATACTTACACAAATAGGCCCTAGAAACCTCTTTTGCTTAGGCTTTTAAAAAGTGTTTCATAAAATCTTTGCATGTCAAAACTTTCTACAGAAAAGTTGTAGTAAATTTTATAAGGAACAAAAGTTGTTTTATGGCCATCTTATGAAAATGATCACATCTAGCTCAAAAGTGACTCACAAGGCAGATTTGGGGCTGTTTCCAACACATGGAAAATTTTCTAAGTCCTGGAACACAAACAGTTTGCTCGATCGTTTTTGAAAACTTCATACCTCTCAATCCAGGCGGATCTAGCTTTTGCTCTAGTTGACAAAGTTGTAGATCTCAGTTAGTACTCCAACTTTGTCAACTACATCATCTCCTAACTCGTTCTGCTTTGGGAGTTAATCGTTGTCAAAGTAGCTCTGTCAGTCGGCCATCGTTTTGTTTGAAAAAGTTTTGAGCTCGCCGACGTGGCCGACCGGCGGCAGAGCAACGTCAACATTTGTCATCCGTACGTCGTTCCTGGCCCCACTCGTTAGCTCCCAGCGCGCGCATGTCCTCCACGGCGACGTCCCGAGCGAAGTGGACGCGTCCACTTCTCTCTGCCTCGCCCTCTCTCGCTAGAAACGCGGCCGCAGCGAGCTCACCGCTGCTAGCTCACTCCGGCGAGTTGCGTTGCTGTCCACCAAACCTCGCCCACAGCTCCGCCGTGAACCACTCTCCACTCTCCACCCGCTAACTCACCGCGAAACCCACCGGTGAGCCGCCATTTCCTTCTTTCCCCAAATCGGGTCGCCGTGACCTTCTCTGGCGAACTCAATGCTGAGCTCCTCGGAGCCTCTCGTCTCCTCTGGTTAGGTCCTAGAGGTAGCTTAGGTCCTTAGCAAGCATTTGCGCCTCTCGGTGGACGCTCTACCGCACTCACCGTCGCCGGACACGATGCGCAGCGCCGCCGTGTTTCCGCCGGAGTTGGGGTCTCTCGTGGCCAGCGTGTTCCACGCCGTTTCAAGCCAAGTCACCGACCTAGGAAGCTTCGCCGTAGTCCGCTGGTGCTGTAGGAAACCCTAGGTTACGCTCTACTGGCCTGAAAGCTCCGGCGTAACGCCGAGCACCTCCGCCGAGCCGCCATGATCGACGGCGAGCCCCTTCCGGTGGCTCCGCCGTGGGGAAAAGGGGGTCAATCGAGTCGTAAAGGTCTGGGGATCACGTTGGTGCCCTTGGTTTGGCCGGAGACCTCGCTGTCGTGGAGAAATCACCGGCGAGAGTCGCCTCGGCTGTGAGGGAGAAGAACCTGACGCGTGGGGTCCGCTGTCAGTGACACTTGTTTCCCTCCTTTTCTTTTATTCAAATCCAGGTTTTTGGCTTTCTTGCAAAAATCATATCTCTGGTTCTGGGAATCCAAAAATTGTGAAACCAATTTTGTGATGTTCCTAGAGATGGCTAGTTTTTATTAAAAATATAAAATGGACCATGTTTTCTGGAAAAATATTTATTAGGATTTAATCTTGTAATTTATGAGTAAATTCATATCTCTTGTTATATTGCTTATTTTGCTATGAAATTTTTGTGGTAATCTCTGCATGGTGTTAGAATACTATGATAAATATTTCATGAGTTTTGGAGTAATCCATCTGTGATATGTAATTTATGATTTAGATATGGCTTGTTTTCTTAATTAAATCATAGTAAATAATTGATGCTTATGCTGGTGCTCTACTTTTGTGTCACACTTCTTTATGGTAATAGTAGCATGTAAATAATCTGAAATCTGCTGTTTGGCACCATATAATCCATGTTCCTTAATTTATGAAATAAGTACCATGTCACATGTTAAATGCTTATCTAAAAATTGACATGTGCAATTGCTTTGAAATTTTTATGGTGATGTCACAATGCTATGCTTGTGCTTCTGTAATTTTTGTAGATTTTTCTGAGCATTTTGCTAAGTATCTTGTAATTATGTCCTTTTATAGAATTAAATGGATAAATGCATTGTTAGTAAATATCTAGGGGTTAACATATAATGTTCTGGGTATCTTATGTGATACTTGTGCTTATTAGCCATGTGGTTGATACTGTTTATGTTTTGGCTATGTCATCAAATAATTAATTGGTGGGTTAAAAGCTGTTCTGGACAGCAAGGGAGTAATTTAACTTTTGCTTAATGATAACTGGGTTTTCTGGGAAACTTGTCTAAATCAAAGTTGTTGTAAACTTTATGAACTAGCTATGGTTTAAATTTGGGATCATTTGGTCCAGTAGTTTGAAAGTTATGGCTGTTTCAAGTTGGATTCCATAAATAGGTGCTTTCTGTTTTTCTGGGACAGAACCTGGAACTTTGTTTAAATGGCTTGTTTAACTTATGAATCTTGCTGTGATGTTTAAATATGATTTGTAGGCAATTTCATAAGCTTTCCAGAATGTCCTCACTCATGTTTGTTGGATCTGTCTAGAATTAGTTATGATCTGTTTACTGAGCTAACTCTGTTATGTAATGCGTGCTGTGATAGTAACTTGATAGGTTTTGGCTAATCTGATTTATCATCTTGTGTGAACTCATTATGACAGTTACTCCGTAAATGAGTGTCCAGTGAGTTTAATTATGTGTCCAGCATTCATCTTTTAGTGTGCACACTTTCTTATTTCATCGAGCATGCAATAGTTGCACCGGACGCGACCGCCTCCTACGAGCTCCAAGTCAACCCCGAAGGCCCGGAGGGCATCCCTGAAGTGGAGGTCCAGCAAGCTGGACTCGAGGAGCCCGAAGAAGAAGTTGAGTGCCGGAATCACAAGCCAGCTTCGTTCGTGAAAGGCAAGCCCTGGAGCATCCTAAGTCTCCCTTTATTTTCGAAAGATCATTTGAATACGTTATATCTATTGATGCATTAAGTATAGGAGTTGTGATGAAACCTTTGCTGCATTTTACTCCATCCTTGTCCAGAAATCTTATCACTACCTGGTTATAGAGTTAGGATCGAGTAGCAGCTTAGCCATGCTTTAAACCGGTAGAAGTCGGGTGATATCCTGTCACCTGCGCGATATAGGGTTATGTCGGATCACGATGGACTATATGTGCTATCGTGAGTGGAACCTGATTAAATTGAGTTAAACCGGGCAGAGTTTTGCAAGGTTGTAGTAACTCCGTTTGTGGCAGCTAAGGACCGACCGTTGTACGTCCTCTTGTCATGTTGAACGCATGCCTAACACTTAGTTGGTCGGATAACTCATTCCGACCGCGAAGCCGAGTAATATGACTCAGGCCGGAAGGTCGATAAGTATAAAGTGCACACTACCGGAGGAAGTGCGGTGTGCGGGGGACCATTGGCGTAAGTCCAAAGGCAGGTGAGTTAAAATTCCTGACCTCCCTGGCAGAGTGGTAGCCCTGGGAGTGCGGCGCTGATCGGAACCACGATTCCTGAGTCGTACCAAAGGTGACCCGTTGGCTCTCTGACGTGGGATGCTTGGGTGAGTGCTAGGAATACCCCTCCAGCTGGATAGGAATTCGATTCGAATCGCCGTCTCTCCCGGTTAGTGAGAACTTGACAGAGCAGCGCCAAACGTAGCATTCACTAATGAACTTGGTTCATGATAATGATGATAGCAAGGAAGAACTTATGATGAATTTGATATGCTTATTATTGCTTGTAATAATGAAGTGAAGTGCTTTAGTACAGGTGCTAATCTAGTGGTAGGCTGATGATGATTAAATATGATGCTTCCACAATCTTTTAGTTATAATTTATGCTTTTGGCAAATGTTGAGTCAACCAGCTCTACTTGATATTAGCCTTGCATGATCCTTGGTGTCTTTTATGTTTTACTAGACGGGTAAGTCTAGCTGAGTACATCCTCGTACTCAGGGTTTATTCCCACCTGTTGCAGATGATATCTTTTATGATGGCTTCTGCATGACCTGTCTCCATCCCGCTGGGGATGAGGACTAAACCGTTGGGCACGGTTCTCTAACTTCTTCGTATCTGCTGCTTTTGGATGGATGGTATGAGACCCTGGCTGAACTAGAACTTGTGAAATGAACTTTGGAAAGTGTGTGTAATTATTTTGCTTCCGCTACTTCAAACATGTGTTGTAATAACTTAATAACTCCGATGTGGTGCCGCTTCGACGGCAATGAATGACTATGTAACATTCGCTGTGTTATGTTGAACTATTATGATCTTGGTTTGTTGCAAGTTGGTTTGAAGTCCTTCTTGATTTCAGTTGACTACCGGAATTATATGGGCTAAAGTTTGGAAACTTGATTGCTTGTCGATCGTTTCTACACTTGAACTCTTATAATTTGGTCGGTTCTGTGACAGATAATATGAAAGCTAGTCTAGATTTGGATATTATATGTAATCGTCCTTCTATGCATTTGGTGCAAAAGAGCACTTGGCTACTTTACCTCAGAATCCCTCTCTGGATCCAGGTGTCCTTCCTCGGGCAAATGTCACACTTCAAGTGGGTTCGCTTCGCCGCTTTTCATTCATGAATTTCGCTTGTGCGCTAATTCGTGGTGCTCTTCAGGTCGGATACACAGATCTGTAGTGGGATAGGCCTAGAGGTCCATTCAGTGTTCACAAAGATGTTAAACCAACCATCCTGCAATGGTTCAAAGAATTGTAGTTCCCTAACTCATATGCATCTAATCTGAAGTGTGGTGTGAATCTGCTGCAAAAGAAAACTTTTGGACTAAAATGTCATAATTATCACATCTTTATGGAAAGGTGGCTCCCTATAGTGTTTTGTGGGTTTTTGCTAGATAATGTGTAGCGTTGTTTGGCTGAGCTTAGTTTCTTCTATCGGCAATTGTGTGCCAAAGAGCTTAGAAAAGATGTTGTTCGCTCTCTAGATGAGATGTTGTAGTGCTTCTTTGCAAAATGGAGAAGATATTTCCTCCTAGTTTCTTCAATATTATGCAACATCTCATCATACATCTACCTTATGAAGCACGATTAGGTGGTCTTATCCTAGCACGTCGGTGCTATCCATTTGAGAGGTAAATCTAGAAATATTCAATAACCAGTTTATATATGTCACTGACCATAAGTTAGCTATTTGTAATACATTGCTCTCACTTCATAGGTGTATCCAAAAACTTTGGAAAAATAAGAAATAAGGCTTGTGTTGAGGCTAGCATTGTTGATGCATTTCTTGTTGAAGAGGCAGCAAATACACTAAGTATATATTTTAGACCCCATGCTCCATCTGTTAGAAATAAGGTGCCTCGCTATGATGATTGTCCATCTTCATTCCAAGGTACTTGTGACCTTGACATTTTCATATGCCTAGGTCGTTGCATGAGCCCAGAGGTGTTCGTGAACTCTTAAACAAGGAGTACAATGTTGCTTTTCTATACATATTGACAGACATGCCAGAGATGGATGCTTTCTTCATGTATGTTCTACCAACAACATTTATTGTTTTGTTTTAGAATTTTTATTATCTAGGCATAACAAGATTTTTGTTCATGTAGACACTTCGATAATGAACAGTGGAAGAGCCGTATAGCTCCCACAATCCAGCAATGTCGTGATTTAAGATTAAATGGTTGGAAAAATAGTCGTGGTATACAATCTGGTCCATTTTTTTTGATTGGTTCAAAAGAGCAAGTAATTTTCTACGTGTTCTGTTCCAACATTGTGACTTATATGATAAAAACTTATTACACAATTTGTGTTGTTTTAATGCTTGAAATCAGCTAGCATATATAATGCTCTGTTCCAAATGTCCTATGGTTACTGCCCTCGGGTCAAGACCTACGGGTTTTATGATGTCAATGGCTATGGATTCCGTTTGAAGAAATATGAGAGTGGAAGAGTAGGGTTAATAACTATCAATAGTGGTGTTTATGTAACGTATTTTGATGAATCAGACAATGCACTAGAGTATTATGGTGTCATAGAAGATATAATTAAAGTTGAGTGGGAAGGCAGCATGAAACTAGATTTGGTGTTGTTTTTTTGCTCCTGGTTTGATCCAACACCCAATGGATTGAGGCATACTGAACATCTAGGCTTGTTAGAGATCCATCATACATTAAGATTATCAAATTTTGACCCATTTGTGATGGCTAGTTGGGTTACTCAAGTGTACTATCTATCATACCCGTGTAAGAACATGTAGTTTTCTCCATGGTGGGTTGTCTACCATGTTGCTCCACATGGATGTGTGCCTATGAATGAAAGTAGTAGTGAAGTTATGAATATGGAAGGGGTACTACTGGATGTCTACTAAGCGGATGGTTTGGATGGCACTTTTGTTATTGATTTGAGTGATGCTTTGGACTCCATAATTGCAATGGGATCAGATGAGGTTACTGACCCAAAAGACTTGGAAGCAATACAAAAACAAGTTGTTTTGGATGAGGAATATGATGAGGAAGATATCAAAGAAGAGCAGGACATGGAAGAAGATGAAGCAATGGATGAAGAAGTTGAAGAAACTTATGATCCAAATGATTTTTGAATATGCAGTCTAAAATATATGTTTTAGTTATGTTATTTGTTATGCATAAGATCTATGTAACTGTTTTTGAAAGTGCGTTGCAGTATTACTAAATCTGAATTCATATTGTTAATTGTTGACACCACTAACAACACTTAAGCTAAGTTGTCATTCCCGGCATTATGTAGAGATGCTGGTATTAAATGTATATGCTTGTTTAATATTTCTTAATGTCACTACTACAAACAGACTTTTAGGTCTATCCCTAGCAACGACACCAAAAATACTTTTCTAGAAAATAATAAATAAGAAATCCGCAAGCGCACAAATAATGGAGATGTAGCATTTTAACCAGGAGTAATCCATGTATTGTTATTTATATTTTTACCACTGGGAAGGGACTGCATTGGATAATGAGCAATGAGCACTGCCTGTAGTCATCAAGAACTGAACCATGTCTTTATCTATCTCTCATGGAGGGTAAGTGTCACATAAGATAAATAATATGAATATGAATAATAAGTGACAAAAGATAAATGAGATCACATAGCCACATATAAATATGATAATCATCTCAATAGAGTACTCTAAGTCTATAACACTAGCATGGACTAGTGTTGATGGTCCTTAAGTATCAAATTTAATCATCAAATAAATAAAGAAAAGGATCCAAATGCAACCAACACCTAGACTTAGGGTTTTATCTGACAAAATTCCACGAGTTTTGGTGTTTGTCTATTTCTGTAGGGGGTTATCAGGAAATATGGAGGAAAGGCCCACACGTCGGGTTTACATAGAGATATTAATGTGTGCGGCAATTTTCTATCATCTAGAAGACTCCAGAAGCCATGGGAACGAACGGGAGGCCGAGCGGGCCTGAGGGCAGGGCGCCCGCCCTCCACCTATGGCGCCCGCCCTGCTACAGGAACCAATCAGGCTCTGCCTCGAGGATTATGCTCCACCGCCTTTGAGGATTAAGGAAAACCGTGCGAATAAGGTAGGTTTGATCTGACGGCCCACGTTCATTTGAGGGGCCTATATAAGCAGGGCCCTGGCCCAAAGAGGAGGCATCCCTATTCATTATTCATAGACAGAGCAAAAGCTAGGGTTTGGAGATGGGAGCTCTCCACTCTTCTCTAAACTAGAGTAGATCTAGATAATAGCGAGATGGAGAGCGAGGGAGGATTGGACGAGAGGTCGTCCTGTCGGTTCTTCCTCCAGTTGTACTTCGCCATGATCAAGCTCTAATCAAGCTTGCTCGTGGGATGACTTTGGTAATCTACATCTATTTCATTATGCAATTACTATCCATGTATGATCTGGTTCCCAACTCTTTCGAGTACTTTAATCTATAGGACCCTATAGGTTAGAGTTGTAGTATAGGTGTAAGCGTGGTGCTTAGACCTAGATTACTCGTGGATATCCCCTGTCTAGTCGGATCATGTGGTAGGCCGCGTAGGTGACAGCTAAGTTGGTCCTCTGTAGTCCACCTCCTGTTAGCAGGACTGGTAGGGTTTATCAGCCTATGGATAAGCATCATTTGTGGTGTATTCTTATCACGTGGTTTATCCTAGACATAGACATACCCCTTTGAAGTAGAGAAACCATAGTTATCCTCTCTATTCTCCTACCATCGCCCATATACTAGATTGCTCTACTCTCCATTCCCATATTATCACCCATTGTTATCTTACCTTTAATATTGTTCTTATTCAATTCTACCATCTTTCCTATTTACACCTACCTATCTATCTAGGTTAAGTTAGAGCGTAGATTAGTTCTCCCGTTTCCCTGTGGATACGATAAAACCTTTAACCGGGTAAAAGCTACAACGGTATCCCTGCGCTTGCGGATTTATCTGTGTGTGTATAAATACCATAGTACACTCTAGTGCCATGCTGGGGATGACAACATAGTATTCAAGTGGTGTTAGCAAGTGTCAACAAGCTTTTTGGCGCTGTTGCCGGGGAAACAGTTGCTGAGTTGACTACGAACTAGCTTAATCATTTTCTAAAAAAATAAAAAAATATATTTTTCCTTTTTATCCTTTGCCTTATCTCTGCTATTCTTTCTTCTTATCTAATCCTTGATCTCTGGTCTATCATGAATTCAAACATGTCTATCTATGAATTTCATAGACCTACGGGCACACATCTCGAACCACCGAAATCTTCAAAGCCTATCATAGCATCTAGTTTTGAGATAGACCCCGAATACATAGAATTTGTTCAAAAACAACCTTTCTCAAGAGAAGGTGAAGAAAACCCATACACACTGTAACACCCAAATTTTGATTTCAAATTAACAGGATTTATTTTGATTTAATTAAGCATTTATATCACTGAGAAAGAGAAAGAACCAGTTCCTAGAGAAGAAGAAGAAGTTTCGATAGCCAGATCACAAACACTTCAATCCCAAACTTTAGCTATCGTTCCTAAACCATCAATACCCCAAAATTCTCCAAGGGAGGAAGGAATTCTAACCTTAAATCTTTTAGATACTGATGGTTTAGACTTCTGGTTCTATAAGAGACTTTCAAGCATAGATAATTCAAATCCTTGCAATGATGGTTCTCTTAGAGAATGTTGTGGTTCCTGTTATGAAGAAGTCGAGGATGACATATCAAGTGAAGGAGAGCTAAGACATATAGAAAATTCTATCTGCTCTCCTTCCATGTTCACAAGTTCTAAATCCATCCTTGACCTTAGAGATCCCTCTTATCCCTCTCCTTTCCAGTCTCATGAGGATCCTAGCAATTTACCAAGACGACCAAACCATCGGAGTCATGAAGACCATAAGGATGGCATGTCAAGTAATGCCATAGTAGAAGATTCTATCAGCTCCCCTGTCTTGATCACAAGTTCTAAATGGCTGGAATGTGTAGAATGGATGGACATGAAAGAAGCCTTAATGGATTCTGACCTTGGCTCAATTTCAGATGTTGATTCTTTAACTCCCCTTGAATATGAGATTCATCCATCTATAGAAGAGGACATAGACGGGACCAATCCAATATAAACTCTGATCATTCAGATTAGAGACGGAGATAACATTAATGAGCATGGAATTTATTTCATAGCCACTTCATTAACTCCATGCTCATATGAAACATCTTCCCAATCTATGGGTCTCTCCAACATCACCACATTTGAGATCTCCAACCCCCTTTTCCTTTCTATTTACAAAAACTTTAAATGGGCGGTTGTCGATGCATATATCTATAATAAATATTGCAGATCTCGTTGAGCTAATCTTGATATACAAATGTTGGCGTCGGAGGGGAAACCACTTCGCCAACATAAACTGATGGTTTCCCAAGGACAAGCTTAGTGTCCTAAAATAAGCGCTTATCAGATTGTAACATGACCTTGCCATATTGCCTTGTGTATTGAGCATATAAAGATAATTGTGAAAATATTCCTTCGGGTATTCTTGTCACTAACCTTTCCAGGATTGGAGCAAGAAGATCGGATGGACGACAAGCACAAGGTATGTCCAACCAATCATCATGCAACACTAAACTAAATTCATCCAAACTTGAATTTTGCAAAATTCAAGCTTGGGGGAGTGCCTTACATAAAAACATCCTTTGCCATGTTGCTATGTTGGTTGTCCCTACCTTTCAGACATGATCAATTTGTTAAATACTAATCACACTACTTCATCTCCACTTGAGTAGATCTCTATAAATGCCATCACACTACCTTTGTTTATCCTAGTAAGTGTTAGTTTGGAAGTACTGCACATACTTCTATTGGCTTTAAATTTAAGCATGGTGCTTAAGTTAAACAGCCTTCCTTAATGTGATTAGACATGGAGTCTAGTTCGGTTATTGAACTAAGAACTACTTGTGTAGACATTGGTATATTTTGTTGGACTAACCCCTGTAGAAACTCTTTCAATATCAATTTGGGAAGTCCTGAGATAAACTCACATCAGAGATGAAGAGAGAGACATATGAAGTGTAACAATTTGCACAAGAAGGACATAGCTCATTCATCATAGAGAGATGATCCATGGAAGGAGACAAAGTACATAAACAAGATACACAGCCACTACGAATGGGAAGCTTCCACAAGGTGAGATGGTACCATCACTCATCAATTAAGGTAACATCTTAAGATATGTGACTATCACTTTTATAAGCTTCTCCTTGGTTCTGGCGTTCACATAAATAAAGAGACAAACATGTATGATTTATAACTCCAAATTAACCAACCCAACTGATTCAGCATGTTTAGTCCTTTAATCTTTGTTCCTAGTACTGCCTCCATGATCCCACAGTCCTAATCATATGAGCTAAAATGTTGCACATTCAATCTTTGGGAAGATATAAACAAAAAGACATATACATAGATAGATTATCTTTCCATAAGGTTGAGCGACCAGATCTGACAAATGTTTTAAATGCTACACTCATGAACTTATCACCCATCAACTTTGTCTTGCTCCCTATGCTTAATGATAGAGAAGAATAAATATACTTTTGGTTCTGTTGGTGTTTTCTACCAACAGGACCCATGCACGTGATCTCTGCCTTGTCTCTATGAGCAGGACACATTTTGAGAAACATGGAGGATTTTTCAACTCCCACACTCTACCAAGTGAAGGACGTGGATCTACGAGCACAAACACATTGAGCAAGATACTGCCAACGCCGCACTTCGAACTACTGGGCAAACGAAGAACATGGGTGACACCGTATCAAGAGGTGCAGACGTCAAGGTCCACACCTGAATCAAATGACGCACGTGAAGAATGAACACGGTGAGAAGTCTTGTTCAGAAGACTTAAAACATTGAACCCACGCCCAAAGGTAAAATCGGTAGTTATCCATGTTTATCCTTTCTGAATTCCTTTTTCCCTTAAACTATTTACTTTCCTTAAATGGCTTGCTAGTTAATCATGCTATCTTGAAAAGAAAATAAAAATGTTAAAAATAGTAAGCCCAATGTGAGTATGCTTGTGGCATAAAACCCATAAGTACATTCACTGTGGTGGCATAAAAATAAAATAAATATATTCCTGTCCTATAGAAATGAAAATATAAAAATAAATTTATGATCCTACCAAAGAGAGTAATATTTATTAGAGGAAGCTCAACATGATAAAGGCAAAGAGATTCTATGCTAACACTTAACCAGTTCCACAAAGCTTTGTTATCTATTTGAGCTCCATAGAATTCAAGGATCAAAGAAGACTAGCAGACAGAGGACATCCTAATCGCTGTCAGGGTGTTGCCGACATTCAAATACACCTCCGCCACCTGCTAGCTACATCAGAAGAAATTACGTCAAAATCCAGCTTGGGGGAGAGCACCCCCATTTATCCAGCTAAGTGTTTATATTCGCGTTTATACTTTACTCAAACAATAAAAAGATGCATATTCAAAAAAAACAAATAAAGATTTTATGCTTATATCTTTGCTTAGTTTGTTAAATAAATAAATAAAGTGTCTATGCCAAATTGAAGTCCAATGATAAACTCTTACATGGATATGATGAATAGTTTTCAAATTTGAGCTCTCTCTCAAGTTTAGGCATAACTGTTATAATTTAAAGCTTGCTCTAAACCTGAACTTGTGGTAAGAGTACCTGATCAAAAGTCTAAGTCGTTAACAGATATGATATGGGAAGGTTGAGCTGTTGTTTATCTGTTCCTAGAGATACTAGCATTCCAGAGAATTTTATCTTTGAAAATCTTTAAAATGTTGCATGATGAGTTCCTGTATGATGAGAGTTTAAAATCCTACCACAGCCATATATACATGCTTATTAGACTATGAACCATACATTTACTTTTTACTACTTATGAACATTGAGTGTGGTCAAGCTGTGTAGACCCTTAGGAGCTTGTCATGCGGTTAAAATCAAGATTCACTTGCACGTTCACTCATACATGTTGTTTCTACTCCAGAAGTACGCATCCACATACATCCACTCATTTCCATCTCCAGATTCACCCAAAATTATTCTACTCCCATCTAGGAGAGAATAGCCAAAAACATTATCCTATTCCTGTTATTCCTCGTGAAATAAATCCTCAAGATATTTTGGTTACTATCACTTGCTACATTATTCCAGGAGGGAGAGTGCTCTAAAAAGGTAAATATGAGGAAATAAAAAGGGGCAAGTGCCCGGAACATCGAAGAAAAGAAAAAGTGAGATGAGAGGTAAAAATGGACAAGTGTCCGATAGTAGAATTAGGGGTACAAGATACCCACCTGAGAGAAAAGAAAAATAAAATATAGAGCATCTCATTCTCCTCAAAAAGCTTCAAGTGCAAGAAAGGTATGTATCCCCTCAAAAGAGCAAAAGTAGAATTAGACTTTCACCATTGTTCTCACCATCATCACCATACACCATTCATTCTCCACACATGCACATCTTGATATTGACTTATTGACTTGTTTCTCTAGATCCATGGTTTGACTATGCAATAAATGTCTTGTAAGTATGTATACTTTATCTCCCACCTATGAGCTCTAGATATCAAAGCCTTATTAGAGTAGGATGAGAGAGAAGGCAATGTCACTATGCCTCATACCACAAATACCACATACTTTGAGAGAAGGCATATACCATCACTACCTTGGTAAGGATCCAGAAATACCACAAAAGAGAGAATTGAGAGATTCATACAAGGAATCTCTGAGTTTTATTTTGAAAATCTGAAAAAACTCCAGATCTATAGTTGATCAAAGAACAAGAGAGATGGCGCTTGACTTGACCATTCTATCTTTTAACTGCTCAAGACATAAGTGACGGTTGCAAGCCCCATGGTGAAAGGTAAAATGAGTAAGTTTTAAGTTTTAACCGTTTACTCTAACTCAGAGATAAGACCTTGTTTGAAAGCATGTGTACCGTCAACTTTCTAAGGCATTGCAGCAATTTCTGATCCATCACTAAGTCTATCCTTGCTCAGGGACGAGCAAGAGGTAAGCTTGGGGGAGTTTGTGGACGGTCCTTAAGTATCAGATTTAATCATCAAATAAATAAATAAAAGGATCCAAATGCAACCAACACCCAGACTTAGGGTTTTATCTGACAGAATTCCACGAGTTTTGGTGTTTGTCTATTTCTGTAGGGGGTTATTAGGAAATATGGAGGAAAGGCCCACACGTCGGGTTTACATAGAGATATTAATGTGTACGGAAATTTTCTATCATCCAGAAGACTCCAGAAGCCATGGGAACGAACAGGAGGCCGTGCGGGCCCAGGGGCAGAGCGCTCGCCTTGCTACATGAACCAATCAGGCTCCGCCTCGAGGATTATGCTCCACCGCCTTTGAGGATCAAGGAAAACTGTGCGATTAAGGTCAGTTTGATCTGACGGCCCATGTTCATTTGAGGGGGCTATATAAGCAGGGCCCCTGTCTCTTGGAGGAGGCATCCCTATTCATTATTCATAGACAGAGCAAAAGCTAGGGTTTGGAGATGAGAGCTCTCATCTCTTCTCTAAACTAGAGTAGATCTAGATAGTAGCGAGATGGAGAGCGAGGGAGGATTGGAGGAGAGGCCGGCCTGTCGGTTCTTCCTCCGGTTGTACTTCACCATGATCAAGCTCTAATCAAGCTTGCTCATGGGATGACTCTGGTAATCTACTTCTATTTCATTATGCAATTACTATCCATGTATGATCTGGTTCGCAACTCTTTCGAGTACTTTAATCTATAGGACCCTATAGGTTAGAGTTGTAGTATAGGTGTAAGCATGGTGCTTAGACCTAGATTACTTGTGGATATCCCCTGTCTAGCTGGATCGTGTGTTAGGCCGCGTAGGTGACAGCTACATTGGTCCTCTATAGTCCACCTCCTGTTAGCAGGACTGGTAGGGTTTATCGGCCTATGGATAAGCATCCTTTGTGGTGTATTCTTATCACGTGGTTCGTCCTAGACATAGACATACCCCTTTGAAGTAGAGAAACCATAGTTATCCTCTCTATTCTCCTACCATCACCCATATACTAGATTTCTCTACTCTCTATTCTCATATGATCACCCATTGTTATCTTACCTTTAATATTGTTCTTATTCAATTCTACCATGTTTCCTATTTAGACCTACCTATCTATCTAGGTTAAGTTAGAGCGTAGATCAGTTCTCCTGTTTCCCTGTGGATACGATAAAACCTTTAACCGGGTAAAAGCTACAATGGTTTCCGTGCACTTGCGGATTTATCTGTGTGCGTATAAATACCATAGTACACTCTAGTGCCATGCTAGGGATGACAACCTAGTATTCAAGTGTTGTTAGCAAGTGTCAACAACTAGGATGATCTACAAGAATAAATCCTAAGTATTCTAACTATATTATCAAAGCTATATTAGTGCAATTACACCTAGCATCATCTTAAGAAAGGTTATATCTATGGATAGTGATATTACTAAGAAAGATCATGAACATAGCAATCACTTCCCTGTAATAGTGGTGCTCTATAATCCTTATACTCAGGAGGAGGACTGCAAAGGACTCAACATAACTGTCACTCCCGCGATCTACCTCACGATCCAAACTATAAGGGGTAATCAGAGATAAATACGGTCTAGGCACCTCGCCTACATGATATCTACCACTCACCCATTGGCCTAATGAGCATGCACTATACGATCCTACGCATAAACATAATTCTAAACTTAGTACGCTAAGCATATAATCAAATTAGACTAATAACAATATAATTGAGAACATTTGCACATAAAATAAAGTCAATTCTGATATAATCAAATAGATCGAAGTCATATTCATAATAGCAAGAACTAATATAAATACTACAATGAAGAATAAGAAATTACCAAGAACGACAATAGATCCAGACTCCAAGCTATGCTTGACTCCTTCTAGATCTATTCCTATGTAGCTATGCTCAAGAAATATGGAGCTCTAATTGAGATGGTGGCTCTAGGCTTCTCTAAATTCTCTTGATGATAGAATAGAATGAATTCCTCTTCTCTAGGGGGTCAGGGTTGTATTTATAGCCCCCTAGGAAGCACCACAGTCCTCAGATCAAACCGACATTGATAGATTGCCAAGATTACTCCTCAAAGGCGATGGAGGTAGGATGCACGAGGTTGAAGCTGATTGGCTCAGAGCCTCAGCCAGCTGCCCGTGGCCTATGGGCGCCCGCCCCTGTGTGGCTACCAAATTAGCCCCACTTTGTAGGGTTGCCTTTTCGTGTCTTCTAGAGTATTCCTGAGTTACCGACGGGGTCTTCTCTCTATGTAAATGTGACATGTGGACCTCCTTTTGTTCTTATTCTGATAACCCCCTATAGAAATAGATAATCACCAAAACTCATGAAATTTTATTAGTATAAACCCCTATAGCTAGACGATATTCTAATTTTAATCCTTTCTCATGTTATGTTGACGGTTAAAAAAGGACTTATCTACCATCAATTAACTCCCTCAAGCTTACCATTTGCTCGGCATGAGCAAAGGTAGACTCGGTGATGGATCAGAAGTTGCTACAATGCTTTCACGCCTCACAAGTACACATGCGTTCAAACAAGGACTATCCTCTGGATTAGAGTGAAATATTCTAACTCAATACTCACTCGTATTACCTTTCACCATGAGGCTTATACCTATCACTTTGGTCTTGAGCAGTTGAAAGCTAGAACGGTTAAGTTGAGTGCTATGTTTCTCGCTCTTTGATCAACTATTATTCTAGAGTTTTTTCAAGATTTTCAAAATAAAACTTAGAGATTCCTTGTATGACCCCTTTTAAGTCTCTCTTATGTGGTATTTTTGGATCCTCTCTAAGGCAAGTATAAAGTATGCATTCTCTCTTCTTTTACAATATATGGTATTTGTATGACTAAGGCATAGTTTCCTTCTCTCTCTCACCCGACTTCTAATAGGCTTATGTGGAGCTTACAGGTGGGGGAGACAATTCAAACCTATTTGCATGTATTGCATAGTTAAACCATGGATCTATAGAAACTAGTTATACAATCAAGTCATTTGTGCATGCGAGTGCAGTGGATGAAATGATAAGCATGATGGTGTTAATGAGGGGTGATGACAGATGGTGAAGATCTAGTTCTACATTTGCTCCTTGGGGGTAACATACCTCCCTAATCTAAAAATAAGGACTTGGCTGCTTTCTCTTACTTTCATGTTGGGACTTTTGTCCTCTTTTTTTATTCTCTCTTCTTTTTTTAATTAGCCAATCCTTTTAATGTACTAATAGCAATAAGGAGTATCAACTAAAATAACTGGACCTTTATCTGATAAGTAGAAAAAGACGTAATGGCAATGAATATTTTTGGATATTCTATCCCAATGTAGGAGTAGAACATTTTCTAAGAGCATAAGGAATATGTATGTGGATGAATGAGTGCATATTCTCAGGGTACGAGCAGCATAGGTGCATGTCTCCAGTATATAATAGCATAGAGTGTAGTGCATATATATGGGTGGTACTTCCAAGAACAGAAGTAGCATAGGGAGAATGTGTAGTGGATGTAAGTGGTTGCATGCTTGTGAGGATAGAAGTAGCTAAGATCAATGGATGGAGAGCACATAATATTGACTTTAGGTGCATTACTAGTTCCTTAGGGTCAACACAGCTTACCTACCCTCAATGCTTATAGGATGAAATATAAATGGGAGGTTTTCCTAATCTAGTAAGCATGAGCATTTGGCTATGGTTGAAATTTTGAACTCTCATCATAAAGGAACTCATCATGTAGTAATTTTAAGATCTTCAAATTAAATTCTCTAGAACTCTAGTATCTCTAGGAGTAAGATTGACAGTAGCTCAAAACCTTCCCATATGATATTTGTCAACTACCTAGACTTAGATCAAGCATTCGCTACCCACAAGTTTCGAGCTCATAGCAAATCCTAAGTCTAAACAGTTGTGTCTAAACCTCAGGAGAGTACAAGGTTGAAAACTAGATACTTGCAAGGAATTATGGTAGAGCAACTATTTATCATCTCCATATAAGAGTTTATTCTAGAGGTTCATTTTAACAGATTCATTAAAAGCTCTCCTTTAGCTAGTGACGCTAATTATGAAAGATAAATAAAGAAGTTGTATTGGGTTTCTAAAGTTATTCATCTTTTTAGTTTTATATTATCACAACACACTAGGAATAAATAAATAAGTGAGGGATACTTAGCTCGGTATACAGGGGTTGCTCCCCCCCGAGTTGGATGTTGACATGGTTTGCTGAGATTGCTGAGGGGCCGTGAAGGCGTACTGATCCACCTGGAGTGTCGTGAATACTTACTGTTAGAAATACCACTTGACTGATGCGAACAACACTTTGATAGGGGACAGGACGTCCTTTTGCCTGTTAGCTCTTCCATATCCTTTAATGCATGTGGAGCTCGAATAGACAACAAATCTTATGGAACCGATTAAGCGTTAGTGATAAATCTCTAAGCTTTGGGAGTCTAGAACATTCTTATACCCATTTATCTTTTAGCAGGATCAAAGTATTTTTGTACCTTTTTCATATTTATAGTATGCAGTCAGGAAAATAAATATACTGAAATTTATTTTTATGCCACCATAGTAGATGAGTGTGTGAGTCGTTGCATCGCATATTAAATACATGAGGCTTAACATTTTTCTAGATGCAATGCAAAACATATTTTTATTTTGTTTTTCTAATGCAGAAATAATAAAGTAAAGATGCAACTACTAATGCAGTTAAGAAAAGTAAATATGCTAAATAAAAATGCAGATAAATACCAAGTTACCTCTTGGCGCGGCATTTGGTGATTTTATGTTCTCCGAACAAGACCTTCTTGTTCGCTCACTAATGGAGGGGTGCATCGGACAGCGCCGCAGGTGAATTGGTTCTGAGTTTACCTTTGGTTTCCAAACCTGTCCTGTAGGTGATGGTGACTTAGAGGAGAGAGTGTCTAGAATCACTATCTTTTCTTCTGCTCGTGCCTCCTCTTTGATGGCGTTCTCCTCGTCGGGGTATCGATCTTTGAATCTTGAAACCCCTCCTTCATTGTCGGCCCATCGGTCTACAACAATCTTCTTCTTTTGGTGACGAGTACGATGCCTTCTCATTGACCTATTCTTCCGGGATCCTCTTCAATTATATAATTGCTATTGAAATGGTGTCATATCTTTTCTGAGGGGAATTGTAAATGGATCTCCCCTATACCAATGTAAATGATGGCCTTGGTAGTGTTGTGGAACGGTCTTCCTAGGATGATAGGTGGATCACACTCATCTTCACCTATGTCGATGACCAGGAAGTCAGTGGGGACGTAGTGGTCGTCGATCTAGACCAGGATATCTTTGACTATCCCTTCCAGGAAGTGAAAGGAACGGTCCACCATCTGCAATTGTGCATAGGTGGGGTCCATAGGCATAGTACCATATAGAAATTTATAGGTACCGTGGCCATAATGTTGATGCACGTTCCGGTGTCACAGTCAGTGTTGTAGAAGTAACATCTATTGATGGAGCATAGAATAGTCACGACACTTGGGTCATCCTTCTTGATTAGATACCGAGACTTGAGTAGGTGGTCATACTCCCTATGGACTGCAGTGACCATCCTTGCTATCTCTGTCTTCTGGGCCTTCATTTTGCCCTTGTTCTTGGTCTTAGCCTTGTTCTGGGTGCTGCTCTTATTCCTTCCGCCAATAGTTTCCTTTTGTGTAGGGAATGACAACATCCTGTCCTTGAAGGAAAAGATTTATCTCTTGCCTTTAATATTGAAAATGATCTTGTCAGTGTTGTAGTACATAATGGCTCCAATAGTGTTCATAAATGGTCATCCTAGGATAATGGGTGACCTCCGATTAGTGCTAGTGTTTATTATCACAAAGTCTGTAGGTATATATGAGTTGCCTACTCGCACACAGATCTCTTCCAGAATTCCCATGGGATAGTAGAGCGACTGGTCTACAAGCTGCAAACACATGGTTGTATATGATAAAGGACAATTGAATAGTTTTTCGTATATCACCTTAGGCATGATGTTGACGCTGGCACCAAAGTCAAAGGTTGCATCGTTGAATTTTGCACTTCCAATGGAGATCAGAACAACCGGTCTC
Organism: Sorghum bicolor; assembly: GCF_000003195.3. Classification (NCBI taxonomy): domain Eukaryota; kingdom Viridiplantae; phylum Streptophyta; class Magnoliopsida; order Poales; family Poaceae; genus Sorghum; species Sorghum bicolor. The sequence continues at coordinate 12,797,818 of NC_012877.2, forward strand.
CCTAGATCGCCCTTCTTGATTGGCAGAGTCGAGTCAATAAATCCGTGCTCCTCTTAGAGGGTCACTCCAGTAGCTTCCTATATTAAATATGTCTACAATATTTGCAGTTTCTAATTCTCCTTGTTGTCCCAACATCTTATCTTGGTCGTTGGCGGAAGCAAAGTGAGGAAGCTATTCTAACTGATATTCTAGCATCTTATTAAAGCTAAGCTGATTCTTGATAGCATTGGAAAAACTTTCAATTCTAATATTAATTGATTCTAAAGTTTTATCATTAGATGCTAACCTCTTAGACAGGCTATCCATTATATTGCCATGATTAAGCACTAACTCTCTTAAAGATGGTTGATTAGTATTATTGTAGAAATTATTACCTTGGTGATTACCTCAGTAGTTAGGCTGTTGTTGCTGGTTCCAGCCTTGGTTCTACTGAGGTTTGTAGTAGTAGTTGTTGTTGATGTAGTTCACGTCCTCCGTCAGCTCTAGGCAGTTGGTACCTGTATGCCCAGTCTCTCCACACTCTTCACAAGTCATGCCAGAATCTTGAATGCATGACTTCCTTCTTCTCAACAACTCTCTCATCGAGCCTTTTCATCAACAAATCCATCTCAACAGCTAGCATATCTATGTCCTTGAGCTGGTGCATCCCTCCACCTCTCTTGCAGGTTTGAGTTCTCTCTTCACTCTAACATTGATTGGAGGCTATCTTTTCCACAAGAGCATTCGCTTGAGTAATGGTAAGTGATAAGAATGCACCTCTAGCAGCAGCATCCATGGTTTCATGAGTGCTATTGCTGATCCCATGATAGAATGTCTACATGAGCAACCAATTCTCCATACCATGATGAGGACACTGGAGTATGTAGCTTAAAAGCGCTCCTAGGATTCTGGGACTATCTCATCATGTTGTTGCTAAAAACTTGATATCTTCCCACGAAGAGCATTGGTCTTGCCCGTGCGACAGAACTTTGCTAAAAAATTGGTGGAACAAAGTGCCCATGTAGTATTCTTCTCCTTGTTGGCATAGAACCACTGCTTTGCTCTCCCCAAGAGTGAGAATGGGTAGAGGAGAAGTAGATAGCATCTCTGGGGATGTCCTTAATAGTGAAAGTGCTACAGATCTCTAAAAAGTGTTGGAGATGAGCACTAGCATCTTTATGGGCCTTCCCATAGAACTGGCTTGCTTGCACCATGTCGATCAACACATGCTTGAGCTCAAATGACCCATTAATGTCTACAGCCGGTCCAATACAGATGTTGGCCGTAGTGGGAGCTGAGAACTCACAAAATGACTTGTCGTCAATGACGTCAAGCTCTGGTGTCAAACCTTGAATAACAGGTTGATCATTTGACTCAGGAGGATTGGTAAGCTGAGATGATGAAGATATTGATTGATTCCTTCTCAACTTAGCCTTTGTCTTCCTGATCAATGTTTCTTGATTATCAACAAAATTGTCTAGGAGATCAAACCTGCTCATATATTACCCTGCATATGATATATAACATAGACAAAAGACAAGGATAAGTCTGCATAAGTAAGAAGGGTGGATGGTGCTCAATCCATGAGTGGATGTAGTGATGCTCATTATCCTTTAATGCTTTCAACCTTTCCAGCAACGGCACCAATAATGCTTGTTGACACCTCTAACACCACTTAGGCTAAGTTGTCATTCGTAGCATGATGTAGAGATGTTGGTATTAAATGTATATCCTTGTTTAATATTTCTTAGTCTCACTACTAAAAATAGACTTTTAGGTCTATCCCTAGCAATGACACCAAAAATACTTTTCTAGAAAATAATAAATAATAAATCCACAAGCGCACAGATAATAGAGATGTAGCATTTTAACCAAGAGTAATCCATGTATCATTATTTATATTTTTACCACTAGGAAGGGACTACATTGGATAATGAGCAATGAGCACTCCATGTAGTCATCGAGAACTTAACCATGTCTTTATCTATCTCTCATGCAGGGTAAGTGTAACATAAGATAAATAATATGTGTCGAGGGTATCAGTAAGGGGTGCCTTAACTAACGCACATGACGAGAGCACCCGTACGTAAATTGAGGTCCCCGACTCGACGCCCCCCAGCCGCATGCACGGGTATCGACGTCCACAGCCTCGAACACGGAAAGAGCGTCGTGTGAAACAACTGGGGCTCGACCAAATGGCGACCATCGAATACGAAAATAGGCTCGTACGAGTCGAAAGGCCTCGAGCGCAAGGACGCCGCCCGCCGCCAGACGCGGGCACGGGAACCAGGGCATTTAATGTGCCTGCCGCGTTCTCACCTAATACGTCAGTCACGGGAAGCGTGATAGGGAACAAGCACCCGTCCAATCGTTATTTTTTGCAGCCTTGCCCACCAAACAAGCCAGAGCATGGCAGGGTGCAGCGAGGTGGTCGGAACGTCCCGTCAAGACACCCTCGAGACGCCCAAAGTCAGCGCTCTGCTCAACAAGGCTTTGTGCGGCACCTGACCCTCGAGCAGGCATGTTCCTTCCCAGAGAAGGGTCGGGCGACGAAGGACGGCACCTCAACCACTCTGACGTGGCTGCGGCCATGACGTACAAGCGTGCAACGGATAAACCGGTCTAGGATGGCGCAAAGGAGCAGGATTCAGGGGCACGCGTAATCATCATCAAGGTACCGAGACAAGACAGTTCGAGGCCACACCGGTACGGAGGCCTCGAGTAGGTCAGCGCGCCACACCCCTATCGACCCCTACTCTATCGCCTATGCATGTAACCTAGGCCTCCCCTTGGAACTATAAAAGGGGAGGCTTAGGAGCGGATACAGGACACAAGACATACATAGAAGAGCAACCATACTCCATCTCCATCCATACCACCCTTGTATTCACCCCTGTACAAGCACTTAGGTGCATGATAATACAAACACTCCCCCCCGCTGGACGTATGGCCTTCTCTTGCCCGAACCAGGATAAATCTTTGTGTCTTTTCTTGCATCACCATCTGGAAAGGGGAGCACACACTAGTTTTACTTGTTGGTCTGACCCCCTAGGAGGAAAACACCGACAGTTGGTGCGCCAGGTAGGGGTCCTGCGTGTTTCTTCGCCGATTTCCCATCGCTTTCTAGATGGCCACTCTCGTTTCACCGATTTTGCGCTCCACGATGATTTGGTTTGGGAGCCTCGAGTTCATGTCTACTGGCTTTGGCTACGACATGATCCTGCTCTCGGTCAAAGGACCGGGAGGAGCTCGCATTGCGCCCACATGACTGAGGGCTTCAAGACGGCCACGCCATCACACCTCCCCGCCCAAGAGGAGGCCTGGACAGCGCCGCCACCACACCTCTGCCTCCTCGCGGTCACCAGTTCGTGCCAGGCGGATGATGACACAGGAGCCGACAACCCCGCGTGCCGGAACCGTGGGCACGATGGCCCGACGTCACGAGGATCACGCGACGACGTTAGGCGACGACACGCCTCACGCGCTCTCGTCTTCCACAGTGCTACTTCTGCACGGGTTGTGCGCCCCAAGGAGAGCGCTACCGTTCGGTCTAGACAACGCCGCGGCGTCGCTCGCCAGGACGATATATCCAAACGCCCAGACATACGTGGAGCGGCCAATGGTCCTCCCACATGACGATGGAGCACGGCAGCAAACGGCGGAGTTATCGGATTTCTCCCAGGTGCGAGGCCTCCGACACCTAGGACCTGGGCGATACACGATCACCTCGCTCTGGCAGTAGCTGCTGGAGGAAAGACGTGGATGCTTCTACGCCGCCGAGCCGGACCCCGACTCCGAGTCCGACAGCTACGACCCTACTTGGGAATGCTTCAACATCGACGGGGAGGTAGAACCACTGATGAAACACATGACACCGTGCCGGCGT
>NC_012877.2:12801782-12803646 GCF_000003195.3 Sorghum bicolor
CAGGTCGACCCCCCGCCGCAGGAGGACATGCCGCGCAACTTGCGCAGTTACGGGAGCTCAGAGCAAAGCTTGATGAAGATCCTTGTCGAGCTCGAGCTAATCCTCGAGCATGACCAACCATTCCCGCATGGCGGAGGTGCCCGTAGACGAGCTCGAGAAGTACATCGACAAATCGTCGGGGACGGGGAGCCAAAACAGCCCGTCAGCCGTTTCCCTCGAGCAGGCCAGAACGTCGTGGCGGCAACGATGCTGCTACGTAATATGCCCGAGCCCTCGAACTCCCAGGCGTGGTGAATTCGAGACGAGGTGCAGACTCTGCTCCAAGTAGCGGCGGTTCAGCAGGCCGAGAGCTCAGCTTCTCGACGTCGAGGAGCAGCCACGAAGAAACGTGACGAACCAGTCCGAAATGAAAAGGAGGTGTCGGTCCATCAGCAACCACCCCCTCGAGCAAAGAGGACAGCACATGTCCAAAACCACCCTGTCGATAATCAACGACGACACGACACACGACACGACATCAACAAGCATCGTCACCGTCGATACGGGGACGCAGAGGAGCGCGGTTACAGCGCCCACCGCGGCGGGCGATACGACAGCGATGAGGACCGGATGGCCCCGGAACCACCGGGCCCTCGCGTGTTCAGCAGAGCAATCCGCAGCACGCCGCTGCCCAACCCATTTCGACCCCCGACTAGCATTGCTAAATACAATAGCGAAACCAAGCCGGAACTGTGGCTGGCAGATTTCCGGCTAGCTTGTCAGTTGGGACGCGCTCGAGGGGACGATCGAGCCATCATCCGACAGCTACCGCTTTTTCTCTCCGACACCGCCCGCAGATGGCTCGAGGAGCTTCCGGCCAACCAAATCCACGATTGGGTTGATTTGGTGAGAGTATTTGAGGGCAACTTCAAGGGGACCTACATACGGCCCGGCAACTCGTGGGATCTCAGCAAGTGCAAGCAGAAATCAGGAGAAACTCTCCGCGAGTACGCTCGACGCTTCTCAAAGCAGCGCACCGAGCTGCCGCACATCCCAGACCACGACGTCATCCTGGCTTTTGTCTCGGGCACCACCAGCCGAGATCTGGTACGTGAATTGGGCCGGAATCGCCCTCAGACCGTCGACAAGCTAATGGACGTGGTGGCAAACTACGCTGCAGGGAGAAAGCGGCCGACGCTTTCTTCAGCTGTGAAGGAGGCAAAGGCAAGTCGCCAGCCGATGATGATGAGGGCCCCAGTCGAGGACCCAAGAAGAGCAAGAAGAAGAAGAAAGCGCGGTCGTTCCAACGGGAGACCCTTGACGACGATCTCGTCGCCACCATGGATCGCAAAAGACCTCGAGTGTAACACCCCAGTGTTATGGTTGCATCAAGCATGTGCATAGCATGAGCATCATCATTTGTTCAAAGCATCCATGATCATCATCTATCTTGAGACATGTCATCCTTTGCAAAAAGGTGTTTTAAATTGCTTAAATAGGCTTCCTATGCTTATGTTTGAGTGAACAATGCTTGTGTTTGTGCTTAATGTCTTGGTAAATAGTTATCTATGCTCAACTTAACCTTGGGAACAATGTTCATGTTGATCACTTCTCCAAAATAATCACTTAAGTCTTACTTATGCAAATAGGCCCTAGAAACCTCTTTTGCTTAGGCTTTTAAAAAGTGTTTCATAAAATGTTTGCATGTCAAAACTTCCTACAGCAAAGTTGTAGCAAATTTTATAAGGAACAAAAGTTGTTTTATGGCCATCTCATGAAAATGATCACAACTAGCTCAAAAGTGGTCCACAAGGCAGTTTTGGGGCTGTTTTCCACACTTGGAAAATTTTCTAAGTCCCGGGTGGTTTGCAGTTTGCGTGATCGA
>NC_012877.2:12804524-12806024 GCF_000003195.3 Sorghum bicolor
ACACTCCGCCCGGTTCGTTAATGTGCGCGTCCGCCCTAGTCTGCTGGTGCTGTAGAAGACCTTAGGTCATGCTCTACCGGCCTGAGGGCTCCGGCGTAACGCCGAGCACCTCCGCCGAGCCGCCATTGCCGACGGTGAGTCCCTTCCGGTGGCCCCGCCGCGGCAAAAGTGGGGTCAATCGAGTCGTTAGGGTTTGGGGATCACGTTGATGCCCTGGGTTTGGCCGGAGACCTCGCCGTCGCGGAGAAATCGCCGGCGAAGATCGCCTCGGCCGTGAGGAAGAAGAGCCTGACGGGTGGGACCCCCTGTCAGCGACTCTCTCTTTCCCTCCTTTTCTTTTATTCAAAATCCTGATTTTTGGCCTTCTTGCAAAAATCATATCTCCTATTTCTGAGATCCAAAAATTGTGAAACAAATTTTGTGTTGTTTCTTGAGATGGCTAGTATTTAATAAAAATATAAAATGAACCATGTTTTCTGAGAAATTATTTATTAAGGATTTAATCTTGTTATTCATGGATAAATGCATATCTCTGGTTTTACTGATTAGTTTGCTCTGAAATTTTTATGGTGGTCTTTGCATGGCATCAGAATGCTCTGATAATTATTTCATGATTTTTGGAGCACTGCAGTTGTGATATGTAATTTCTGTTTGAAATATGGCTTGTTTCTTTAATTAAATCACATAAAATAATTGGTGCTTATGCTGGTGCTCTATTTTGGTGGTAAACTTATTTATGGTATTCCTAAGATATAAATAATCTGAAATCTGCTGTTGACATTATATAAGTCATGTCTATGAATTTATGAAATAAATGCCTTGATACATGTTAAATGCATATCTTTAAATTGGCATGTGCACTGGTCCTGAAATTTTTATGGTGTTAATCTGATGTTATACTTGTGCCTCTGTAATTTTTGTAGATTTTTCTGAGCACTTTAACTAATATCTTGTAAATATGCCTTATCTAAAATTAATGAATAAATGCCTTGTTAAGTATTTGTTTTGGGGTTTTCAACTGATGATCTGGTGACCTTGTATTATGTTTGTGCTCATGAGTCATATGGTTGGCCTAGTTTATGTTTTGATCATGTCATTAAATAATTAACTATAGGGTTAAATGCTGTCTGGACAGCAAGTGAACAATTTAACTTTGCTTAATGATAAGTTGACTTTCTGTGAAACTTGTATAAAACAAAGTTGTTCTAAACTTGTTGACCTAACTGTGGTTCAAATTTGAGGTCATTTGGCCAAGTAGTTTAAAAGTTGTAGCTGTTCCAAGTTGGGTTCCAGAAATAGGGGTTCTCTGTTTTTCTGGGACAGAATCTGGAACTTTGTTAAAATGACTAATTTAATGTTTGAATCTTGCTGTCATGTTTAAAGATGAGTTGTAGACAATTTCCTAAGCTTTACAGAATGTCCTCACTCATGTTTGTTGGACCTGTCTATCTATACTTATGATTTATTTACTGACAATACTTGTTTTATGTTGCTTGCTGC
>NC_012877.2:12806124-12806805 GCF_000003195.3 Sorghum bicolor
GGCTAGTCACGTATATGTGATGGAGAACGTGAGTTATTCATGTGAGTTAGTATAACTCTTGCTCCGTAAATGAGTGTCCAGTGAGTTGCTTGTGTTGTTAAGCATTCATCTGTAGCATGTGCACTTTCTCATTCATCGAGCATGCAATAGGTGCACCGGACGTGGCAGTTTCCTTCGAGCTCCAAGCGAACCCCGAAGGCCAGGAAGGCAGCCAGGAGGTGGAGGTCCAGCAAGCCGGACTCGAGGAGCCCGAAGAAGAAGTTGAGTGCCCAAGTCACGAGCCGGCATCGTTCGTGAAAGGCAAGCCCCGGAGCATTCTAAGCCTCCTCTATTTTCGAAAGTTTACTTAAATACGTTATATCTATTGATGCATTACGTATAGGAGTTGTGATGAAACTGTTGCTGCATTCTACTCTATCCTTGTCCAGATAACTTACCCTCCCTGGTTGTAGAGTTAGGTTCGAGTAACAGCTTAGTTATGCTTTAATCGGTAGAAGTCGGGTGATATTCTGTCATCCGCGCGAGATAGGGTTGTGTCGGATCACGATGGTCTATATGTGCTATCGTGGATGGAACCTGATCAAATTGACTTAAGCCGGGCGGAGTTTTGCAAGTGTGTAGTAACTCCGTCTGTGGCAGCTAAAGACCGATCGTTGTACGTCCTCTTGTCATGTTGAACGC